>NC_082729.1:27522483-27773241 GCF_030144855.1 Hypanus sabinus | reverse complement strand
GGCGATCAAGGCCTGATGCTCGGCTTCAGTCTCCAGGATGTAGTATGGTGGTCACTCGCTGCTGGTTCCTTCTTCCAGTCAATTAAAGCCAATATCTCGCCTTTACATCTCAGAGTGAGTTATTGATGGTGCATCACCGATGCCCTGCAAACTACTGTCACCTGATCAACTGCCTAAATGGACAGTGCAGGTTCTATGCAACACTAAACATTCACGTTAGCAGAAGATGCAACCCTGACTGTATTTCATGCACAACCATACAGCGCAAATCATGCAACAGGCAAAACATTCGCTGGAGTTCGTGTGTGTGGGGGGGGGGGGGGTGCAGAGATTCAATTGAACCTATTGAATATTGAAAGGCTTGGATAGAGTGGATGTGGAGATGTTTCTTATTGTGGGGCAGTCTAGGACCGGAGGGCACAGCCTCTGAACACAAGGATGTCCATTTAGAGCAGAGGTAAGGAGGAGCTTCTTTGGCTAGAGGGAATTATTCTATGTGTGTACTTAATGCAGAGGCTCTTGATTAGTCAGGACATCAAAGGTTATGGGGAGAAGCAGGGATTTGGGGGTTGAAAGGGATAATAAATCAGCTATGAAGGAATGACACAGCAGACTCGATGGGCCAAATGGCATACTTCTGATCGTACTCAACACAAAGAGGATTTGTTCTGCAGAGTCTGCTAGAACAAATGGTGGCACTAATGCATCTCAGACAGCTGGCAAAATAAAGTGATGCAGCTCCATGCAGCACATTACAGTAAATGTTCGGCACCAGCACAGCTCGTCAAAACACCAATACGCTGTAGTTTACGTGGCCTATTGCGTGCTCCCCCCATCACCTCCCCCTCTCCCCTTCCTTTCCAGCCCTGACAAAGGGCCTTGGCCCGAAACGCTAACTCCATAGATGCTGTCGGACTTGCTGAGTTCCTGCAGCACTTCCGCATAAGGCACCAGTGCAACTCAGTTACTTCATGCATCGTGCCAGGCCCCACTGCAACACGCCAAAGAAAAGCTGCGGCAGCCACAGCGTACTTCTGGTCCACTGTTAAAACCGAGGCAGCACGAGTTATACCAGCTATACTGACTGTCGCTCAGTAGCACTCACATCTACAGTGATGAAATGCTTTGAGAGGTTGGACTGAACGCCTGCCTCAGGACCTGGACCCGTTGCAATTTGCCTATCGCCACAATAGAGTCAACAGCAGACGCAATCTCAATGGCTCTTCACACAGCCTTAGACCACCTGGACAACACAAACATCCATGTTAAGATACCTTTCATCAACTATAGCTCAGCATTTAATACCATCATTCCCACAGTCCTGACTGAGAAGTTTCAGAACCTGGGTCTCTGTACTTCTCGCTGCAATTGGATCCTCGACTTCCAACCGGAAGACCACAGTCTGTGCGGATTGGTGATTGCATATCCTCCTTGCTGATGATCAACACTGGCGCACCTCAGGAGTGCGTGCTTAGCCCACTGCTCTACTCTTTATACACATGACTGTGTGGCTAGGCAAAGCTCAGATACCACCTGAGATTCAACCATTGTTGTGCTGGTGACGAAAGGGCGTACAGGAGTGAGATAGTGGAGTGGTGCCCCAGCAACAACCTGGCACTCAATGTCAAAGAGCTGAATGTGGACTTCTGGAAGGGTAAGACCAAGGAAATCATACCAATCCTCACAGAGCGATCAGAAGTGGAGAGAGTGAGCAGCTTCAAGTTCCAGACTGATAAAATCTCTGAGGATCTAACCTGGTCCCAACATACTGATGTAGTCATAAAGGCAGCAAGACAGTGGCTATGCTTTTTTGGAGTTTGAAGCAATTTGGCATGTCATCAAAGATGCTCAAAAACTTCTATATTCTTATCGTAGAGAGCATTCTAACAGACTACATCACTGTCTGGTGTGGAGGGGTTACTGCACATGACCAAAAGAAGCTGCAGAAGGTTGTAAATCTAGTCAGCTCCATCTTGGGTACTAGCCTACAAAGTACCCAAGACATCTTTAGGGAGCGGTGTCTCAGAAAGGCAGCATCCATTATTTAAGATCTCCAGCACCCAGGGCATGGCCTTTTCTCATTGTTACCATCAGGTAGTGGATACAGAAGACTGAAGGCACACACTCAGCCATTCAGGAACAGCTTCTTCCCATCTGCCATCTGATTCCTAAATGGGCATTGAATCTTTGGACACCACCTCACTTTTTTCAAAAATATATAGTATTTCTGTTTTTGCACTTCATAAAAATCTATTCAATACACGTAATTTATTTGTTTTTATTATCTTTCTCTCTCTGCTAGGTTATGTATTGCATTGAACTGCTGCTGCTAAAGTTAACAAATTTCACTGCACATGCCAGTGATAATAAACCTGATTCTGACTTTTTCCATTGGCATGGACCGTGAAACGTTTTGTGGCACCAGTACATTGCAATATACGTTAATAAAAACTACAGTACATATATTAAAAAGTTAAATTAAATAAGTAGTGCAAAAAAAAAGTAGTGAGGTAGTGTTCATGGATTCATTGTTTATTCAGAAATCGGAGCGGTGGGGAAGAAGCTGTTCTTGAATCACTGAGTGTGTCTCTTCAGGCTCCTGTACCTCCTTCCCAATTGGAGGAATGAGAAGGGAACATGTCCTGGGTGATGGGGTCCTTAACGATGGATGCCGCGGAGGCCAGTGCCCACAGGGGGGCTGGCTTCACAACTTTCCGCAGCTTCCCAGGAAACGCAAACTAAACCACTTCAGCTCATTCAGTGCAGTCAGCTGGAACCCAAATACCATTTGCCAATCAGAAGTTGTACTGAACAACCAGCTGTGAATACAGTTTGCAAAATAAAAATTAAAACCGCAGCACAGTTATGCAAATAGTTAACAATGTGTTAATGTTGATAGACGTGAAAATAGCGAAGATACAGCAGCAGAATCACCACTGGTGCTGTGTTTTGCCCTGTGTCCCCAGAGAGACGATGTTTCATTTTGCTATATACAGGTGTATGGTTGAATGACAATTAAACCCTCCCGACCACTACGCAGGGAAGCAGCATCCATCATCGGAGATCCTCTCGTCTCACTGCGGCCACCCGGTAGAAGGCACAGGAGCCTCAGAACTCACAGCACCAGGTTCAGAAACATTCATTACCACTCCACCATCAAGCTCTTGAACGAAAGGGAATAACTACACTCCCAGAAACAATGATCTCACTTTAAGGAATCTTAATCTTGTTATTTCAAGTTCTCCCTATTAATTTATATTTCCACATGCACAGTTTTGTTGTCTGCACTCTAGCAGATCCATCATTGATTCTTGTTATAATCACTATCCTATAGATTTGTTGAGTTTGTCCACAGGTACGTGGTGACATAGGTGTACCCCGGTACTAGACACTAGAATACTACAGCACAGTACAGGCCCTTCAGTCCTCCATGATGTGCTGACCCATATAATCCTTAAAAAAAAGTACTAAACCCACACTACCCCCTAACCTCCTATTTTTCATTCATCCATGTGCCTGTCCAAAAGGCTCTTAAATACCCCTGATGTTTTCGCCTGCACCACCATCCCTGGCAAGTCATTCCAGGCACCCACAACCCTCTGTGTAAAGGGTGATAAACGTTACTTTGAACTTGAAATGCAACACCAGGAAAATGACGCAGATTAGCACCAGGCAGTACATTCCAACCACAGAATGCGAAGCCCTGGATCAGAAGAGCTGTGCAATCCGGGGGAAGGATACGGCGGTGACCCAGAAGCCGGGGATGTCCTCGATCAGCCGGTTGCGCCGCTCGAAGTGTGGCCGCCGCAGCTCGCCGTACTTGCGCTCGACGCGCAGGATCTCCTCGCCGGCGCGCTCGCTCAGCGCCTCGAGCTCGCGCTGGCACGCGTCCACCGCCTCCAGCGCGCGCTGCGTCGCCCCGGAGACGGGCTGCCCGGCAACCGCGGCGGCGGCGGCGGCCGCTGCTGCTGCTGCGCAGGCGCCGGCCCCGGTCTCGGCTCCCCCCCGCTGCCCGGCAACCGCCGCCTCAAGCCCGGCGGCCGCCGCCTCCGGCGCACGCGCGCCGCCCGCCTCGGCCTTCTCGCCCGCGTCCAGCCGCCGCTGCTTGGCCTCGGGCGCCCCGCTGCTCATCGTTGGCCGCCCCTCGGGGTAGGTGAGGAAGGCTTTTAAAAAAAAAGTCGCCCGTCAAAACTTTGAACGGCCGGTTAACGCTTTAAAAGCAAACTTTACCTCATCGTGGCCCTGATCACGCTCGCTTCCCCCCCTCCCGCCGCTCCGTCAGTAAACACCTTCGGGGTTGGCTGGCCTCCTGTTCTCCACCAATCAGCGACAGCCGTTCACCAAGTTGGTGGCGCCTCCGGTTGGTCATAGGCGGACGTCGCCGACATCTTCAACCAATCGGAGGAGTCATCCCCCTTGACGTGGCCTATTCGGGTTCCTCCAATCGGAGGCGGTACTTTCCCACGGAGCTGTAGAACGAGATTCCTGATTGGCCCGCCGTAAGCCTCCAGTCGTATGGTGTAGGGAGAAGCTGTTATTTGTGTGCCGCTACACCAATCAGAGCATACCCTCTCAACGGCTGCGCTGCAGATGGACAGCTGTCATCATCCAATAGACGCATCTCTGACTGAATGGGCGTGAATTTTGTGTGCAAGCTCATATTTGACTGGTCAATTCTTCCCTTCCCGCCCTTTTGTCCGACTCTTCTTCCGCTTCCGGGTAGTCCAGTGCGATTAAATCTGTTTAATGTTGCAATCGGAAATTGTTCGTTTGGGTAGCCTTTGTTGAAAGGAGGTTTGCGACGATTTGGGTTCAGAGTAAGGGGACAAAAGTCATGACGTTACCATAGGAAGTATCTCCTTGTTGACAACTTTCACTTGCCGATTTCCCTCCAAAAAAGAAAAATCATCCTTAAAAATGCAAATTCATTGGTAAAATTAGTTGGAATACAAACATAGATAGAATAGATTCTAGTACTAGATGACCAAACGGTATCCATGATTAATATTTTCCCTTTGCACTGTAGAAAGCGTGCCAACTTTTTCACCATACCTGGGCACAGGGGGCTCCCCAGGGCTGTGTGCTCAGTCCACCGCTGTTCATTCTGCTGACCCACGACTGTGCTGGAACACACAGCTGGAACCACATCATCAAGTTCGCCGATGACACGACTATGGTGGGTCTCATCAACGAGAACGACGAGTCAGCTTATAGAGAGGATGTGCAGCAGCTAATGGACTGGTGCAGAGCCAACAACCTGTCTCTGAATGTGAACAAAACAAAAAGAGATGGTTGTTGACTTCAGGAGGGCACGGAGCGACCACTCTCCGCTGAACACCGACGGCTCCTCGGTAGAGATCGTTAAGAGCACCAAATTTCTTGTTGTTCACCTGGCGGAGAATCTCACCTGGTCCCTCAACACCAGCTCCATAGCAAAGAAAGCCCAGCAGCGTCTCTACTTTCTGCGAAGGCTGAGGAAAGTCCATCTCCCACCCCCCCCCCCCCCATCCTCATCACATTCTACAGGGGTTGTGTTGAGAGCATCCTGAGCAGCTGCATCACCGCCTGGTTCAGAAATTGCACCGTCTCAGATTGCAAGACCCTGCAGCGGATAGTGAGGTCATCTGGGTCTCTCTTCCCGCCATTACAGACATTTACACTACACGCTGCATTGGCAAAGCAAACAGCATTGTGAAGGACCCCACACACCCCTCATTCAAACTCTTCTCCCTCCTGCCGTCTGGGAAAAGGCGCCAAAGCATTTGGGCTCTCACGACCAGACTATGTAACAGTTTCCTCCCCCAAGCCATCAGACTCCTCAATACCCAGAGCCTGGACTGACACCAACTTACTGCCCTCTACTGTGCCTATTATCTTGTTTATTATTTATTTTAATGCCTGCATTGTTTTGTGAATTTTATGCCATCCTGGTAGGTCTGTTGTCTAGTTTTTTTCTATGTTTTTACGTAGTTCGGTGTAGTTTTTGTATTGTTTCATGTAGCACCATGGTCCTGAAAAACGTCTCGTTTTTACTGTGTATTGTACCTGCAGTTATGGTCAAAATGACAATAAAAAGTGACTTGACATGTCGGCTGGAACCAATTGACCGAAACCACTCATCTGAATCTGAATTATGGATCACACAGAAAATGCAGAAAAAGAAATTAACTCTTCTAATCCCCACTCTGGCCTTGAGGATCTTCTTGCCTGCCTATCACCTCCCCCTGTCCACTCTCCTCTCCAATCAGATTCCTTCCTTTATAGCCCTTGACCTTTGCCACCCTCCTACCTTCCCTTCTCCCCACATTTTTCGTTCTGGCGTCTTTCCCCTTCCTTTTCCAGCCGTAACAAAGGGTCTCAGCCTGAAACATAAACTGTTTATTAATTTCCATGACCTGCCGAGATCCTCCAGCATCCACAATTCAGATTTGGATGGGTTTTTTTGATAAATTGGTTACGATTGCCACACGTAGCAAGGTACGGCGAAAGATTTTGTTTTGCATGCCTTCTGTAAAGTTCGTCGAGGCACCACAAGGGAAGAACAATAATGGAATAAAGTGTCACAGTTACAGGGAAAGTTGCAGTATGGGCAGACAATGAGGTGTAAGGACCGTGACAAGGCAGTGATGGCAGGTGAGATCTTCCGGTAGATGCTGGCTTTCGTAGACGTACAAATGAGGAAGAGGAGAGAAAATTAAGGGGCAACCTCAACCCTGCCGATCAGAAGCTGATTCTGAGCAAGGAGGGGAGAGGAGAATGAGGATGCAGACACACCCCTGCCAATCAGGTGGTTCAATTTAATATCAGAGAATGCATGCAGTATACAACCTGAAATTCTTACTCTTCACAGACATTCATGAAACCCCCAAGAATGAACGATACCCTGGTGCCGCCCTCCCCCCGTGCACAAGCAGCAGCATCAACTCTCCCCCCACTTGTACTAACAGAAGCACTGACCCTCACCCCCCCCCCAAGCATGCAAGCAATAGCAAATAGCCCCCAAAGAGTCCTCACTCTAAAATCCGTTAAAACTACAGCACTCCAGTATCTCAGACAGGCTCTCTCTCTTCCTAGAAAGGGGGAGAGAGAGAGAGGTTGTTTTCTCCGGCAACGAAGAGGGTGGAGACAGCAGCTTGCTGATCCTCAGTAACGGAACTGATAAGAATCAGAGCTGGGCTTATCATTACTGACTTACGTCGTGAAAATTATTGTTTGGGGGTACAGTGAAGAGCTTGTTCATACAGATCAGATCACTGCACAGAGCATTAAGGTAGAACAAGGTGAAGTCAAGTCACTTTTATTGTCATTTCGACCATAACTGCTGGTACAGTACATAGTAAAAACGAGACAACATTTTCAGGGGTGGGAGATGGACTTTCCTCAGCCTTCGCAGAAAGTAGAGACGCTGCTGGGCTTTCTTTGCTATGGAGCTTGTGTTGAGGGACCAGCTGAGATTCTCCGCCAGGTGAACACCAAGAAATTTGGTGCTCTTTACAATCGCTACCGAGGAGCCGTCGGTGTTCAGCGGGGAGTGGTCGCTCCGTGCCCTCCTGAAGTCAACATCTCTTTTGGTTTTGTTCACATTCAGAGACAGGTTGTTGGCTCTGCACCGGTCTGTTAGCTGCTGCACCTCCTCTCTGTAAGCTGACTCGTCGTTCTTGCTGATGAGACCCACCACGGTCGTGTCATCAGCGAACTTGATGAAACGCTAACAATGCTGAATGAAATGTCACAGCTACAGAGAAAATGCGGTGCAGGCAGACGATAAGGTGCAGGGTCATGACCAGGCAGACTGTGGAGTCAATGGTACATTTCATCGTACTAGAAGACTGTCCGGTTGTCTAAGACATACAGAAGCTGTCCTCTTCTTTGTGGATGAGAACACGAGGAAATCTGCAGATGCAGGAAATTCAAGGGTCTCGGCCCGAAATGTCGACAGCGCTTCTCCCTACAGATGCTGCCTGGCCTGCTGTGTCCCACCAGCATTTTGTGTGAGTTGCTCTTCCTAGAGGTAGTGCTTTCAGACTTTTATACCCTCTGCCCCATGGGAGAGGGGGAGGGGAAGAAACGTGGGTTGTTTTCTCTGGAGTGGCACAGGCTGAGGAGAGATCTGACAGAGGTTTATCAGATTATGAGAGGTATCGAGAGCATACACAGGGAGTATCTGTTTCCCAGGGTTGAAATGTCTAATACCAGAGGGCATGCACTGAAGGTGAGAGGGGGTAGGTTTATCGGGAATATGAGGGGTAAATTTTTTACTCAGAGTGGTAGATGCCCGGAATGCAGGCAAATACATTAAAGGCTTTTAAGAGACGTTTGGATATCAGATGGATATAAGGAAAATGGACGGATTCGGACGTGGTGGAGGTAGAAGGGATTAGTGTGCGGGTGTTTTTGATTTGCTTCATAGCTGGTTCAGCATAGCATTGTGGGCGGAATGGCCTGTTCTGTGCTGGACTGTTCTCTGTCCCGAGACGGAGTGTTCGCCAGGGGGAGGAGGGTCAGCTAGAGGTCGTGGTGCACATTGGCCTCAATGACATAGGTAGAAAAGGGGAAGAGGTCCTACGCAGTGAGTAGAGTTAGGAAAGAGGCTGGCCTCCAAGGTTGTAATGTGCCATGGGCCAGTGCAGGTAGGAATGGAGGCGATAGCACGGATGGCCGAGGGGATGGAGCAGGGGACAGGGTTTCAAGTTGGAACCTTGTCTGGGGAAGAGGCGACCTGTACAAGAGGGACAGGTTGCACCTGAACTGGAAGGGAACCGATATCCAGGCCGGGAGGTTTGCCGATACTACTCCGGAGAGTTTAAACTAGTTTTGTGGGTTCTGGAAACCGGAGCTCCAGGTCAGCAAGGGAAGATATCAGGGAGATGGGTCGGATAGTTTGAAATGCGTCTATTTAAATGCTAAGAGTATTATGGGTAAGGGTGATGAACTTAGACGTGGATTACTACGTGGAGTGACGATGTTGTGGCCATTATTGAAACTTGGTTGAGAGAGGGATGGGAATAGTTAATCAATTCCTGTTCAAGGGTCATGGCCAGAAACATCGACTGTTTATTCTTTTCTATAGACGCTGCCTGACCTGCTGAGTTCCTCCAGCATCTTCACTGTGTTGCTTTGGATTTCCAGCAGATCTTCTCATGTGAAAGATTCATGTACCAGGTTTTCAAAGTTTTAGAAAAGATAGAGGGAGAAGTAAAAGAGTGGGAGGGGTGCACTACTAATCAGGGACAATATCATAGCTGCACTCAGGGGAGATACACTGGAGGGGCCAGGCACCGAGTCCATTTGGGTGGAATTCAGGAATAGGAAGAATAACCTAATAACCCAATCACCCTAATAGACACCAAGACACTGCAGAAAGGATATGTACTCAGATTCAGGAAATGCTTGAAAATATTTGGGATGTTGTCATGGGGGATTTCAACTTCCCTAATATAAACAGGGATCTTCTTCGTGTAAAGGGGTTTAGATGGGACAGAATTTAAATATATCCAGGAAGGCTTCTTAAATCAATAAGTGGAAGGTCCAACGATGGGAGGGGTCGTACTGGACCTGGTGTTGGGTAATGAGCCTGGCCAGTGGGTGATCAGTTAGGGGAAAGTGACCACAACTCCTTCACTTTTAGAATAGGTGTGGTCCTTCTGGGAGAGTTTTAAATTGGAGTAGGACAAATTATGAGGGTATTAGGCAGGAGCTAAGAAGTGTTATTTGGGAACATCTTTTATCTGGCAAGGCCACATCAGGCACGTGGACGGTGTTTAAAAATCCATGGCACAGAGTACAGAGTGGGAATAGTGATGGAGGCTGGGAGGTGATGGGTGGATCCAGGGAGGAGGGGAGGGTGGTAATAGTGACAGAGGCTGGGAGGTGATGGGTGGATCCAGGGAGGAGGGGAGGGTGGGAATAGTGACAGAGGCAGGGAGGTGATGGGTGGATCCAGACGAAGAGGGGAGGGTGGGAATTGTGATGGAGGCTGGGAGGTGATCGGTGGATCCAGGGAGGACGGGAAAGTGGGAATAGTGACAGAGGCTGGGAGGTGATGGGTGGATCCAGGGAGGACGGGAGAGTGGGAATAGTGACAAGAAGCTGGGAGGTGATGGGTGGATCCAGACGAGGAGGGGACGGTGGGAATAGTGACAGAGGCTGGGAGGTGATAGGTGGATCCAGGGAGGAGGGGAGGGTGGGAATAGTGACAGAGGCAGGGAGGTGATGGGTGGATCCAGACGAAGAGGGGAGGGTGGGAATTGTGATGGAGGCTGGGAGGTGATCGGTGGATCCAGGGAGGACGGGAAAGTGGGAATAGTGACAGAGGCTGGGAGGTGATGGGTGGATCCAGGGAGGACGGGAGAGTGGGAATAGTGACAGAGGCTGGGAGGTGATGGGTGGATCCAGGGAGGAGGGGAGGTGGGAATAGTGACAGAGGCTGGGAGGTGATGGGTCGATCCAGACGAGGAGGTGACGGTGGGAATAGTGACAGAGGCTGGGGAGTGAAGGGTGGATCCAGACGAGCTGGGGAGGGTGGGAATATTGACAGAGGCTGGCAGGAGATGGGTTGATCCAGACGAGGAGGGGAGGGTGGGAATAGTGACAGAGGCTGGGAGGTATTGGGTGGATCCAGACGAGGAGGGGAGGGTGGGAATAGTGACAGAGGCTGGGAGATGATGGGTGGATCCAGAAGAGGAGGGGAGGGCGGGAATAGTGACAGAGGCTTGGGAGGTGATGGGTGGATCCAGGAAGGAGGGGAGGTGGGAATAGTGACAGACCCTTGGAGGTGATGGGTCGATCCAGACGAGGAGGGCAGGGTGGGACTAGTGACAGATGCTGGGAGGTGATGGGTGGATGCAGACAAGGAGGGGAGGGTGGGAATAGCGACAGAGGCTGGGAGGTGATGGGTGGATTCAGGGAGGAGGGGTGGGTGGGAATAGTGACAGAGGCTTGGAGGTCATGGGCGGATCGAGGAAGGACGGGAGAGTGGATATAGTGACAGAGGCTGGGAGGTGATGGGTGGATCCAGACGAGGAGGGGAGGGTGGGAATAGTGATAGAGGCTGGGAGGTGATGGGTGGATCCAGGGAGGAGGGGAGAGTGGGAATTGTGACAGAGGCTGGGAGGTGATGGGTGGATCCAGGGAGGAGGGGAGAGTGGGAATAGTGACAGAGGCTGGGGAGTGAAGGGTGGATCCGGAAGAGCTGGGGAGGGTGGGAATAGTGACTGAGGCTGGCAGGTGATGGGTGGATCCATACGAGGAGGGGAGGGTGGGAATCGTGACGGGACTGGGAGGTGATGGGTGGATCCAGATGAGGAGGGGAGGGTGGGAATAGTGATGGAGGCTGGGAGGTGATGGGTGGATCCAGGGAGGAGGGGAGAGTAGGAATTGTGACAGAGGCTGGGAGGTGATGGGTGGATCCAGGGAGGAGGGGACGGTGGGAATAGTGACGGAGGCTGGGAGGTGATGGGTCGATCCAGCCGAGGAGGGGAGGGTGGGAATCGTGACGGGACTGGGAGGTGATGGGTGGATCCAGATGACGAGGAGATGGTTGGAATAATGATGGAGGCTGGGAGGTGATGGGTTGATCCAGGGAGGACGGGAGAGTGGGAATAGTGACAGAGGCTGGGAGGTGATGGGTGGATCCAGAAGAGGAGGGGAAGGTGGGAATAGTGACAGAGGCTGGCAGGTGATGGGTGGATCCATACGAGGAGGGGAGGGTGGGAATCGTGACGGGACTGGGAGGTGATGGGTGGATCCAAATGAGGAGGAGATGGTTGGAATAGTGATGGAGGCTGGGAGGTGATGGGTTGATCCAGGGAGGACGGGAGAGTGGGAATAGTGACAGAGGCTGGGAGGTGATGGGTGGATCCAGAAGAGGAGGAGAAGGTGGGAATAGTGACAGAGGCTGGCAGGTGATGGGTGGATCCATACGAGGAGGGGAGGGTGGGAATCGTGACGGGACTGGGAGGTGATGGGTGGATCCAGATGAGGAGGAGATGGTTGGAATCGTGACGGGACTGGGAGGTGATGGGTGGATCCAGAAGAGGAGGGGAAGGTGGGAATAGTGACAGAGGCTGGCAGGTGATGGGTGGATCCAGACGAGGAGGGGAGGGTGGGAATCGTGACGGGACTGGGAGGTGATGGGTGGATCCAGATGAGGAGGAGATGGTTGGAATCGTGACGGGACTGGGAGGTGATGGGTGGATCCAGAAGAGGAGGGGAAGGTGGGAATAGTGACAGAGGCTGGCAGGTGATGGGTGGATCCATACGAGGAGGGGAGGGTGGGAATCGTGACGGGACTGGGAGGTGATGGGTGGATCCAGACGAGGAGGGGAGGGTGGGAATAGTGATGGAGGCTGGGAGGTGATGGGTGGATCCAGGGAGGAGGGGAGAGTAGGAATTGTGACAGAGGCTGGGAGGTGATGGGTGGATCCAGGGAGGAGGGGACGGTGGGAATAGTGACGGAGGCTGGGAGGTGATGGGTCGATCCAGCCGAGGAGGGGACGGAGGGAATAGTGACAGAGGCTGGGAGGTGATGGGTGGATCAAGACGAGGAGGGGAGGGTGGGAATTGTGACGGGACTGGGAGGTGATGGGTGGATCCAGATGAGGAGGAGATGGTTGGAATAGTGATGGAGGCTGGGAGGTGATGGGTTGATCCAGGGAGGACGGGAGAGTGGGAATAGTGACAGAGGCTGGGAGGTGATGGGTGGATCCAGAAGAGGAGGGGAAGGTGGGAATAGTGACAGAGGCTGGCAGGTGATGGGTGGATCCATACGAGGAGGGGAGGGTGGGAATCGTGACGGGACTGGGAGGTGATGGGTGGATCCAGACGAGGAGGGGAGGGTGGGAATAGTGATAGAGGCTGGGAGGTGATGGGTGGATCCAGGGAGGAGGGGAGAGTAGGAATTGTGACTGAGGCTGGGAGGTGATGGGTGGATCCAGGGAGGAGGGGACGGTGGGAATAGTGACGGAGGTTGGGAGGTGATGGGTCGATCCAGCCGAGGAGGGGACGGAGGGAATAGTGACAGAGGCTGGGAGGTGATGGGTGGATCAAGACGAGGAGGGGAGGGTGGGAATCATGACAGACGCTGGGAGGTGATGGGTGGATCCAGGGAGGACGGCAGAGTGGGAATAGTGACAGAGGCTGGGAGGTGATGGGAGGAGGGGAGGGTGGGAATAGTGATGGATGCTGGGAGGAGTTTGGTGGATCCAGAAGAGGAGGGGAGGGCGGGAATAGTGACAGAGGCTTGGGAGGTGATGGGTGGATCCAGGAAGGAGGGGAGGTGGGAATACTGACAGATGCTGGGAGGTGATGGGTGGATGCAGACAAGGAGGGGAGGGTGGGAATAGCGACAGAGGCTGGGAGGTGATGGGTGGATTCAGGGAGGAGGGGTGGGTGGGAATATTGACAGAGGCTGGGAGGAGTTGAGAGGTTCCAGGGAGCATGGGAGGTGGGAATAGTGACTGAGGCTGTGAGGTGATGGGTGGATCCAGACGAGGAGGGCAGGGTCGGAATAGTGATGGAGGATGGGAGGTGATGGGTTGATCCAGGGAGAACGGGAGAGTGGGAATAGTGACCGAGGCTGGGAGATGATGGGTGGATCCAGAAGAGGAGGGGAGGGCGGGAATAGTGACAGAGGCTGGGAGGTGATGGGTGGATCCAGGGAGAAGGGGACGTGGGAATAGTGATGTAGGCTGGGAGGTGATGGGTGTATCAGGGTGGAGGGGTGGGTGGGAATATTGACAGAGGCTGGGAGGAGATTGGTGGATCCAGGGAGCATGGAAGGGTGGGATTAGTGACGGGACTGGGAGGTGATGGGTTGATCCAGGGAGGACGGGAGAGTGGGAATAGTGACAGAGGCTGGGAGGTGATGGGTGGATCCAGAAGAGGAGGGGAGGGTGGAAATAGTGACAGAGGCTGGGAGGTGATGGGTGGATCCAGGGAGGAGGGGAGAGTGGGAATAGTGACAGAGGCTGGGGAGTGAAGGGTGGATCCGGAAGAGCTGGGGAGGGTGGGAATATTGACAGAGGCTGGCAGGAGATTGGTGGATCCAGGGAGCATGGGAGGGTGGGATTCGTGACGGGACTGGGAGGTGATGGGTGTATCCAGATGAGGAAGGGAGTGTGGGAATAGTGACAGAGGCTCTGAGGTGATGGGAGGATCCAGACGAGGAGGAGAGGGTTGGAATAGTGATGGAGGCTGGGAGGTGATGGGTTGATCCAGGGAGGACGAGAGAGTGGGAATAGTGACAGAGGCTGGGAGGTGATGGGTGGATCCAGGGAGGAGGGGAGAGTGGGAATATTGACAGAGGCTGGGAGGTGATGGGAGGAGGGGAGGGTGGGAATAGTGATGGAGGCTGGGAGGTGATGGGTGGATCCAGGGAGGAGGGGAGAGTGGGAATTGTGACAGAGGCTGGGAGGTGATGGGTGGATCCAGGGAGGAGGGGAGAGTGGGAATATTGACAGAGGCTGGGAGGTGATGGGAGGAGGGGAGGGTGGGAATAGTGACAGAGGCTGGGAGGTGATGGGTGGATCAAGACGAGGAGGGGAGGGTGGGAATAGTGACAGACGCTGGGAGGAGTTGGGTGGATCCAGGGAGGAGGGGAGTTGGGAATAGTGACAGAGGCTGGGAGGTGATGGGTTGATCAAGACGAGGAGGGGAGGGTGGGAATAGTGACAGACGCTGGGAGGTGATGGGTGGATCCAGGGAGGACGGGAGAGTGGAAATAGTGACAGAGGCTGGGAGGTGATGGGTGGATGCAGGGAGGAGGGGAGGGTGGGAAAAGTGACCGAGTCTGGGAGGTGATGGGTGGATCCAGGGAGGACAGGAGAGTGGGAATAGTGACAGAGGCTGGGAGGTGAAGGGTGGAGCCAGGGAGGACGGGAGAGTGGGAATAGTGATGGAGGCTGGGAGGTGATGGGTTGATCCAGGGAGAACTGGAGAGTGGGAATAGTGACCGAGGCTGGGAGATGATGGGTGGATCCAGAAGAGGAGGGGAGGGCGGGAATAGTGACAGAGGCTGGGAGGTGATGGGTGAATCCAGGGAGGAGGGGACGTGGGAATAGTGATGTAGGCTGGGAGGTGATGGGTGGATCCAGGGAGGAGGGGAGAGTGGGAATAGTGCGAGAGGCTGGGAGGTGATGGGTGGATCCAGGGTGGAGGGGACGTGGGAATAGTGATGTAGGCTGGCAGGAGATTGGTGGATCCAGGGAGCATGGAAGGGTGGGATTAGTGACGGGACTGGGAGGTGATGGGTTGATCCAGGGAGGACGGGAGAGTGGGAATAGTGACAGAGGCTGGGAGGTGATGGGTGGATCCAGACGAGGAGGGGAAGGTGGGAATTGTGACAGAGTCTGGGGAGTGAAGGGTGGATCCAGACGAGGAGGGGACGGTTGGAATAGTGACAGAGGCTGGGAGGTGATGGGTGGATCCAGACGAGGAAGGGACGGTTGGAATACTGACAGAGGCTGGGAGCTGATGGGTTGATCCAGACAAAGAGGGGACGGTTGGAATACTGATAGAGGCTGGGAGGTGATGGGTTCATCCAGACGAGGAGGGGACGGTTGGAATAGTGACAGAGGCTGGGGAGTGAAGGGTGGATCCAGACGAGCAGGGGAGGGTGGGAATATTGACAGAGGCTGGGAGGAGATGGGTGGATCCAGGGAGCATGGGAGGGTGGGATTCGTGACGGGACTGGGAGGTGATGGGTGGATCCAGACGAGGAGGGGAGGGTGGGAATAGTGACAGATGCTGGGAGGTGATGGGCGGATCCAGGGAGGAGAGGACCGTGGGAAAAGTGAGAGAGGCTGGGAGGTCATGGGTGGATCCAGGGTGGACGGGTGAGCGGGAATAGTGACAGAGGCTGGGAGGTGATGGGAGGAGGGGAGGGTGGGAATAGTGATGGAGGCTGGGAGGAGTTGGGTGGATCCAGGGAGGAGGGGAGTTGGGAATAGTGATTGAGGCTGGGAGGTGATGGGTGGATCCAGACGAGGAGGGGAGGGTGGGAATAGTGACAGAGGCTGGGAGGTGATGGGTGGATCAAGACGAGGAGGGGAGGTGGGAATAGTGACAGAGGCTGTGAGTGATGGGTGGATCAAGACGAGGAGGTGACGGTGGGAATAGTGACAGAGGCTGGGAGTGAAGGGTGGATCCAGATGAGGAGGGGAGGGCGGGAATAGTGACAGAGGCTTTGAGGTGATGGGTGGATCCAGACGAGGAGTGGAGGGTGGGAATAGTGACAGAGGTTGCGAGGTGATGGGTGGATCCAGGGAGGACGGGAGAGTGGGAATATTGACAGAGGCTGGGAGGTGATGGGAGGAGGGGAGGGTGGGAATAGTGATGGAGGCTGGGAGGAGTTGGGTGGATCCAGGGAGGAGGGGAGTTGGGAATAGTGATTGAGGCTGGGAGGTGATGGGTGGATCCAGGGAGGATGGGAGGGTGGGCATATTGACAAAGGCTGGGAGGAGTTGGGTGGTTCCAGATGAGGAGGGGAAGGTGGGAATAGTGATGGAGGCTGAGAGGTGATGGGTGGATCAAGGAGGACGGGAGAGTGGGAATAGTGACAGAGGCTGGGAGGTGATGGGTGGATCCAGACGAGGAGGGGAAGGTGGGAATTGTGACAGAGTCTGGGGAGTGAAGGGTGGATCCAGACGAGGAGGGGACGGTTGGAATAGTGACAGAGGCTGGGAGGTGATGGGTGGATCCAGACGAGGAAGGGACGGTTGGAATACTGACAGAGGCTGGGAGCTGATGGGTTGATCCAGACAAAGAGGGGACGGTTGGAATACTGATAGAGGCTGGGAGGTGATGGGTTCATCCAGACGAGGAGGGGACGGTTGGAATAGTGACAGAGGCTGGGGAGTGAAGGGTGGATCCAGACGAGCAGGGGAGGGTGGGAATATTGACAGAGGCTGGGAGGAGATGGGTGGATCCAGGGAGCATGGGAGGGTGGGATTCGTGACGGGACTGGGAGGTGATGGGTGGATCCAGACGAGGAGGGGAGGGTGGGAATAGTGACAGATGCTGGGAGGTGATGGGCGGATCCAGGGAGGAGAGGACCGTGGGAAAAGTGAGAGAGGCTGGGAGGTCATGGGTGGATCCAGGGTGGACGGGTGAGCGGGAATAGTGACAGAGGCTGGGAGGTGATGGGAGGAGGGGAGGGTGGGAATAGTGATGGAGGCTGGGAGGAGTTGGGTGGATCCAGGGAGGAGGGGAGTTGGGAATAGTGATTGAGGCTGGGAGGTGATGGGTGGATCCAGACGAGGAGGGGAGGGTGGGAATAGTGACAGAGGCTGGGAGGTGATGGGTGGATCAAGACGAGGAGGGGAGGTGGGAATAGTGACAGAGGCTGTGAGTGATGGGTGGATCAAGACGAGGAGGTGACGGTGGGAATAGTGACAGAGGCTGGGGAGTGAAGGGTGGATCCAGATGAGGAGGGGAGGGCGGGAATAGTGACAGAGGCTTTGAGGTGATGGGTGGATCCAGACGAGGAGTGGAGGGTGGGAATAGTGACAGAGGTTGCGAGGTGATGGGTGGATCCAGGGAGGACGGGAGAGTGGGAATATTGACAGAGGCTGGGAGGTGATGGGAGGAGGGGAGGGTGGGAATAGTGATGGAGGCTGGGAGGAGTTGGGTGGATCCAGGGAGGAGGGGAGTTGGGAATAGTGATTGAGGCTGGGAGGTGATGGGTGGATCCAGGGAGGATGGGAGGGTGGGCATATTGACAAAGGCTGGGAGGAGTTGGGTGGTTCCAGATGAGGAGGGGAGGGTGGGAATAGTGATGGAGGCTGGGAGGTGATGGGTGGATCCAGATGAGGAGGGGAAGGTGGGAATTGTGACAGAGTCTGGGGAGTGAAGGGTGGATCCAGACGAGGAGGGGACGGTTGGAATAGTGACAGAGGCTGGGAGGTGATGGGTGGATCCAGACGAGGAAGGGACGGTTGGAATACTGACAGAGGCTGGGAGCTGATGGGTTGATCCAGACAAAGAGGGGACGGTTGGAATAGTGATAGAGGCTGGGAGGTGATGGGTTCATCCAGACGAGGAGGGGACGGTTGGAATAGTGACAGAGGCTGGGGAGTGAAGGGTGGATCCAGACGAGCAGGGGAGGGTGGGAATATTGACAGAGGCTGGGAGGAGATGGGTGGATCCAGGGAGCATGGGAGGGTGGGATTCGTGACGGGACTGGGAGGTGATGGGTGGATCCAGACGAGGAGGGGAGGGTGGGAATAGTGACAGATGCTGGGAGGTGATGGGCGGATCCAGGGAGGAGAGGACGGTGGGAATAGTGAGAGAGGCTGGGAGGTGATGGGTGGATCCAGGGAAGACAGGAGAGTGGGAATAGTGACAGAGGCTGGGAGGTGATAGGTGGATCCAGGGAGGAGGGGAGGTGGGAATAGTGACTGCGGCTGTGAGGTGATGGGTGGATCCAGACGAGGAGGGGACGGTGGGAATTGTGACAAAGTCTGGGGAGTGAAGGGTGGATCCGGAAGAGCTGGGGAGGGTGGTAATATTGACAGAGGCTGGCAGGAGATTGGTGGATCCAGGGAGCATGGAAGGGTGGGATTAGTGACGGGACTGGGAGGTGATGGGTGTATCCAGATGAGGAGGGGAGTGTGGGAATAGTGACAGAGGCTGGGGAGTGAAGGGTGGATCCAGACGAGGAGGGGAGGGCGGGAATAGTGACAGAGGCTTTAAGGTGATGGGTGGATCCAGACGAGGAGTGGAGGGTGGGAATAGTGACAGAGGTTGCGAGGTGATGGGTGGATCCAGGGAGGACGGGAGAGTGGGAATATTGACAGAGGCTGGGAGGTGATGGGAGGAGGGGAGGGTGGGAATAGTGATGGAGGCTGGGAGGAGTTGGGTGGATCCAGGGAGGAGGGGAGTTGGGAATAGTGATTGGTGGAGGAAAGCCTCCCAGTGAAGTGGGGAAAGGCGTAGTTTTCTGTTTACCTGAAGGGGAAATCAATATTCAAGCTGTCAGGTTGGAGGCTACCCAGACAGAATATGTGTTGCTCCTCTACCCTAAGGTTGGCCTCGTCTTGGCACAAGAGGAAGCCGTGGACCGACTCATCAGAATGGGAATGGGTATTAAAATGGGAGGTGATGGGTGGATCCAGACGAGGAGGGGAAGGTGGGAATTGTGACAGAGTCTGGGGAGTGAAGGGTGGATCCAGACGAGGAGGGGACGGTTGGAATAGTGACAGAGGCTGGGAGGTGATGGGTGGATCCAGACGAGGAAGGGACGGTTGGAATACTGACAGAGGCTGGGAGCTGATGGGTTGATCCAGACAAAGAGGGGACGGTTGGAATAGTGGTAGAGGCTGGGAGGTGATGGGTTCATCCAGACGAGGAGGGGACGGTTGGAATAGTGACAGAGGCTGGGGAGTGAAGGGTGGATCCAGACGAGCAGTGGAGGGTGGGAATATTGACAGAGGCTGGGAGGAGATGGGTGGATCCAGGGAGCATGGGAGGGTGGGATTCGTGACGGGACTGGGAGGTGATGGGTGGATCCAGACGAGGAGGGGAGGGTGGGAATAGTGACAGATGCTGGGAGGTGATGGGTGGATCCAGGGAGGAGAGGACGGTGGGAATAGTGAGAGAGGCTGGGAGGTGATGGGTGGATCCAGGGAAGACAGGAGAGTGGGAATAGTGACAGAGGCTGGGAGGTGATGGGTGGATCCAGGGTGGACGGGTGAGTGGGAATAGTGACAGAGGCTGGGAGGTGATGGGTGGATCCAGGGAGGAGGGGAGGTGGGAATAGTGACTGAGGCTGTGAGGTGATGGGTGGATCCAGACGAGGAGGGGAAGGTGGGAATTGTGACAAAGTCTGGGGAGTGAAGGGTGGATCCGGAAGAGCTGTGGAGGGTGGTAATATTGACAGATGCTGGCAGGAGATTGGTGGATCCAGGGAGCATGGAAGGGTGGGATTAGTGACGGGACTGGGAGGTGATGGGTGTATCCAGATGAGGAGGGGAGTGTGGGAATAGTGACAGAGGCTGGGAGGTGATGGGTGGATCCAGGGAGGAGGGGACAGAGGGAATAGTGACAGAGGCTGGGAGGTGATGGGTGGATCCAGACGAGGAGGGGAGGGTGGGAATAGTGACAGAGGCTGGGAGGTGATGGGTGGATCAAGATGAGAAGGGGAGGTGGGAATAGTGACAGAGGCTGGGAGGTGATGGGTGGATCCAGGGAGGAGGGGACAGAGGGAATAGTGACAGAGGCTGGGAGGTGATGGGTGGATCCAGGGAGGAGGGGACAGAGGGAATAGTGACAGAGGCTGGGAGGTGATGGGTGGATCCAGACGAGGAGGGGAGGGTGGGAATAGTGACAGAGGCTGGGAGGTGATGGGTGGATCAAGACGAGGAGGGGAGGTGGGAATAGTGACAGAGGCTGTGAGTGATGGGTGGATCAAGACGAGGAGGTGACGGTGGGAATAGTGACAGAGGCTGGGGAGTGAAGGGTGGATCCAGATGAGGAGGGGAGGGCGGGAATAGTGACAGAGGCTTTGAGGTGATGGGTGGATCCAGACGAGGAGTGGAGGGTGGGAATAGTGACAGAGGTTGCGAGGTGATGGGTGGATCCAGGGAGGACGGGAGAGTGGGAATATTGACAGAGGCTGGGAGGAGGGGAGGGTGGGAATAGTGATGGAGGCTGGGAGGAGTTGGGTGGATCCAGGGAGGAGGGGAGTTGGGAATAGTGATTGAGGCTGGGAGGTGATGGGTGGATCCAGACGAGGAGGGGAGTATGGGAATAGTGACAGAGGCTGGGAGGTGATGGGTGGATCAAGACGAGGAGGGGAGGTGGGAATAGTGACAGAGGCTGTGAGTGATGGGTGGATCAAGACGAGGAGGTGACGGTGGGAATAGTGACAGAGGCTGGGGAGTGAAGGGTGGATCCAGATGAGGAGGGGAGGGCGGGAATAGTGACAGAGGCTTTGAGGTGATGGGTGGATCCAGACGAGGAGTGGAGGGTGGGAATAGTGACAGAGGTTGCGAGGTGATGGGTGGATCCAGGGAGGACGGGAGAGTGGGAATATTGACAGAGGCTGGGAGGTGATGGGAGGAGGGGAGGGTGGGAATAGTGATGGAGGCTGGGAGGAGTTGGGTGGATCCAGGGAGGAGGGGAGTTGGGAATAGTGATTGAGGCTGGGAGGTGATGGGTGGATCCAGGGAGGATGGGAGGGTGGGCATATTGACAAAGGCTGGGAGGAGTTGGGTGGTTCCAGATGAGGAGGGGAGGGTGGGAATAGTGATGGAGGCTGGGAGGTGATGGGTGGATCAAGGGAGGACGGGAGAGTGGGAATAGTGACAGAGGCTGGGAGGTGATGGGTGGATCCAGACGAGGAGGGGAAGGTGGGAATTGTGACAGAGTCTGGGGAGTGAAGGGTGGATCCAGACGAGGAGGGGACGGTTGGAATAGTGACAGAGGCTGGGAGGTGATGGGTGGATCCAGACGAGGAAGGGACGGTTGGAATACTGACAGAGGCTGGGAGCTGATGGGTTGATCCAGACAAAGAGGGGACGGTTGGAATAGTGGTAGAGGCTGGGAGGTGATGGGTCCATCCAGACGAGGAGGGGACGGTTGGAATAGTGACAGAGGCTGGGGAGTGAAGGGTGGATCCAGACGAGCAGTGGAGGGTGGGAATATTGACAGAGGCTGGGAGGAGATGGGTGGATCCAGGGAGCATGGGAGGGTGGGATTCGTGACGGGACTGGGAGGTGATGGGTGGATCCAGACGAGGAGGGGAGGGTGGGAATAGTGACAGATGCTGGGAGGTGATGGGTGGATCCAGGGAGGAGAGGACGGTGGGAATAGTGAGAGAGGCTGGGAGGTGATGGGTGGATCCAGGGAAGACAGGAGAGTGGGAATAGTGACAGAGGCTGGGAGGTGATGGGTGGATCCAGGGAGGAGGGGAGGTGGGAATAGTGACTGAGGCTGTGAGGTGATGGGTGGATCCAGACGAGGAGGGGACGGTGGGAATTGTGACAAAGTCTGGGGAGTGAAGGGTGGATCCGGAAGAGCTGGGGAGGGTGGTAATATTGACAGAGGCTGGCAGGAGATTGGTGGATCCAGGGAGCATGGAAGGGTGGGATTAGTGACGGGACTGGGAGGTGATGGGTGTATCCAGATGAGGAGGGGAGTGTGGGAATAGTGACAGAGGCTGGGGAGTGAAGGGTGGATCCAGACGAGGAGGGGAGGGTGGGAATAGTGACAGAGGCTTTGAGGTGATGGGTGGATCCAGATGAGGAGGGGAGGGTGGGAATAGTGATGGAGGCTGGGAGGTGATGGGTGGATCAAGGGAGTACGGGAGAGTGGGAATAGTGACAGAGGCTGGGAGGTGATGGGTGGATCCAGACGAGGAGGGGAAGGTGGGAATTGTGACAGAGGCTGGGAGGTGATGGGTGGATCCAGACGAGGAAGGGACGGTTGGAATACTGACAGAGGCTGGGAACTGATGGGTTGATCCAGACAAAGAGGGGACGGTTGGAATAGTGATAGAGGCTGGGAGGTGATGGGTTCATCCAGACGAGGAGGGGACGGTTGGAATAGTGACAGAGGCTGGGGAGTGCAGGGTGGATCCAGACGAGCAGGGGAGGGTGGGAATATTGACAGAGGCTGGGAGGAGATGGGTGGATCCAGGGAGCATGGGAGGGTGGGATTCGTGACGGGACTGGGAGGTGATGGGTGGATCCAGACGAGGAGGGGAGGGTGGGAATAGTGACAGATGCTGGGAGGTGATGGGCGGATCCAGGGAGGAGAGGACGGTGGGAATAGTGAGAGAGGCTGGGAGGTGATGGGTGGATCCAGGGAGGACGGGAGAGTGGGAATATTGACAGAGGCTGGGAGGTGATGGGAGGAGGGGAGGGTGGGAATAGTGATGGAGGCTGGGAGGAGTTGGGTGGATCCAGGGAGGAGGGGAGTTGGGAATAGTGATTGAGGCTGGGAGGTGATGGGTGGATCCAGGGAGGATGGGAGGGTGGGCATATTGACAAAGGCTGGGAGGAGTTGGGTGGTTCCAGATGAGGAGGGGAAGGTGGGAATAGTGATGGAGGCTGAGAGGTGATGGGTGGATCAAGGAGGACGGGAGAGTGGGAATAGTGACAGAGGCTGGGAGGTGATGGGTGGATCCAGACGAGGAGGGGAAGGTGGGAATTGTGACAGAGTCTGGGGAGTGAAGGGTGGATCCAGACGAGGAGGGGACGGTTGGAATAGTGACAGAGGCTGGGAGGTGATGGGTGGATCCAGACGAGGAAGGGACGGTTGGAATACTGACAGAGGCTGGGAGCTGATGGGTTGATCCAGACAAAGAGGGGACGGTTGGAATAGTGACAGAGGCTGGGGAGTGAAGGGTGGATCCAGACGAGCAGGGGAGGGTGGGAATATTGACAGAGGCTGGGAGGAGATGGGTGGATCCAGGGAGCATGGGAGGGTGGGATTCGTGACGGGACTGGGAGGTGATGGGTGGATCCAGACGAGGAGGGGAGGGTGGGAATAGTGACAGATGCTGGGAGGTGATGGGCGGATCCAGGGAGGAGAGGACGGTGGGAATAGTGAGAGAGGCTGGGAGGTGATGGGTGGATCCAGGGAAGACAGGAGAGTGGGAATAGTGACAGAGGCTGGGAGGTGATAGGTGGATCCAGGGTGGACGGGTGAGTGGGAATAGTGACAGAGGCTGGGAGGTGATGGGTGGATCCAGGGAGGAGGGGAGGTGGGAATAGTGACTGCGGCTGTGAGGTGATGGGTGGATCCAGACGAGGAGGGGACGGTGGGAATTGTGACAAAGTCTGGGGAGTGAAGGGTGGATCCGGAAGAGCTGGGGAGGGTGGTAATATTGACAGAGGCTGGCAGGAGATTGGTGGATCCAGGGAGCATGGAAGGGTGGGATTAGTGACGGGACTGGGAGGTGATGGGTGTATCCAGATGAGGAGGGGAGTGTGGGAATAGTGACAGAGGCTGGGGAGTGAAGGGTGGATCCAGACGAGGAGGGGAGGGCGGGAATAGTGACAGAGGCTTTAAGGTGATGGGTGGATCCAGACGAGGAGTGGCGGGTGGGAATAGTGACAGAGGTTGCGAGGTGATGGGTGGATCCAGGGAGGACGGGAGAGTGGGAATATTGACAGAGGCTGGGAGGTGATGGGAGGAGGGGAGGGTGGGAATAGTGATGGAGGCTGGGAGGAGTTGGGTGGATCCAGGGAGGAGGGGAGTTGGGAATAGTGATTGAGGCTGGGAGGTGATGGGTGGATCCAGGTAGGATGGGAGGGTGGGCATATTGACAAAGGCTGGGAGTAGTTGGGTGGTTCCAGATGAGGAGGGGAAGGTGGGAATAGTGATGGAGGCTGGGAGGTGATGGGTGGATCAAGGGAGGACGGGAGAGTGGGAATACTGACAGAGGCTGGGAGGTGATGGGTGGATCCAGACGAGGAGGGGACGGTTGGAATAGTGACAGAGGCTGGGAGGTGATGGGTGGATCCAGACGAGGAAGGGACGTTTGGAATACTGACAGAGGCTGGGAGCTGATGGGTTGATCCAGACAAAGAGGGGACGGTTGGAATAGTGATAGAGGCTGGGAGGTGATGGGTTCATCCAGACGAGGAGGGGACGGTTGGAATAGTGACAGAGGCTGGGGAGTGAAGGGTGGATCCAGACGAGCAGGGGAGGGTGGGAATATTGACAGAGGCTGGGAGGAGATGGGTGGATCCAGGGAGCATGGGAGGGTGGGATTCGTGACGGGACTGGGAGGTGATGGGTGGATCCAGACGAGGAGGGGAGGGTGGGAATAGTGACAGATGCTGGGAGGTGATGGGTGGATCCAGGGAGGAGAGGACCGTGGGAATAGTGAGAGAGGCTGGGAGGTGATGGGTGGATCCAGGGAAGACAGGAGAGTGGGAATAGTGACAGAGGCTGGGAGGTGATGGGTGGATCCAGGGTGGACGGATGAGTGGGAATAGTGACAGAGGCTGGGAGGTGATGGGTGGATCCAGGGAAGAGGGGAGTTGGGAATAGTGACTGAGGCTGTGAGGTGATGGGTGGATCCAGACGAGGAGGGGAAGGTGGGAATTGTGACAAAGTCTGGGGAGTGAAGGGTGGATCCGGAAGAGCTGGGGAGGGTGGTAATATTGACAGATGCTGGCAGGAGATTGGTGGATCCAGGGAGCATGGAAGGGTGGGATTAGTGACGGGACTGGGAGGTGATGGGTGTATCCAGATGAGGAGGGGAGTGTGGGAATAGTGACAGAGGCTGGGAGGTGATGGGTGGATCCAGGGAGGAGGGGACAGAGGGAATAGTGACAGAGGCTGGGAGGTGATGGGTGGATCCAGACGAGGAGGGGAGGGTGGGAATAGTGACAGAGGCTGGGAGGTGATGGGTGGATCAAGATGAGAAGGGGAGGTGGGAATAGTGACAGAGGCTGGGAGGTGATGGGTGGATCCAGGGAGGAGGGGACAGAGGGAATAGTGACAGAGGCTGGGAGGTGATGGGTGGATCCAGACGAGGAGGGGAGGGTGGGAATAGTGACAGAGGCTGGGAGGTGATGGGTGGATCAAGACGAGGAGGGGAGGTGGGAATAGTGACAGAGGCTGTGAGTGATGGGTGGATCAAGACGAGGAGGTGACGGTGGGAATAGTGACAGAGGCTGGGGAGTGAAGGGTGGATCCAGATGAGGAGGGGAGGGCGGGAATAGTGACTGAGGCTTTGAGGTGATGGGTGGATCCAGACGAGGAGTGGAGGGTGGGAATAGTGACAGAGGTTGCGAGGTGATGGGTGGATCCTGGGAGGACGGGAGAGTGGGAATATTGACAGAGGCTGGGAGGTGATGGGAGGAGGGGAGGGTGGGAATAGTGATGGAGGCTGGGAGGAGTTGGGTGGATCCAGGGAGGAGGGTAGTTGGGAATAGTGATTGAGGCTGGGAGGTGATGGGTGGATCCAGACGAGGAGGGGAGGGTGGGAATAGTGACAGAGGCTGGGAGGTGATGGGTGGATCAAGACGAGGAGGGGAGGTGGGAATAGTGACAGAGGCTGTGAGTGATGGGTGGATCAAGACGAGGAGGTGACGGTGGGAATAGTGACAGAGGCTGGGGAGTGAAGGGTGGATCCAGATGAGGAGGGGAGGGCGGGAATAGTGACTGAGGCTTTGAGGTGATGGGTGGATCCAGACGAGGAGTGGAGGGTGGGAATAGTGACAGAGGTTGCGAGGTGATGGGTGGATCCAGGGAGGACGGGAGAGTGGGAATATTGACAGAGGCTGGGAGGTGATGGGAGGAGGGGAGGGTGGGAATAGTGATGGAGGCTGGGAGGAGTTGGGTGGATCCAGGGAGGAGGGGAGTTGGGAATAGTGATTGAGGCTGGGAGGTGATGGGTGGATCCAGGGAGGATGGGAGGGTGGGCATATTGACAAAGGCTGGGAGGAGTTGGGTGGTTCCAGATGAGGAGGGGAGGGTGGGAATAGTGATGGAGGCTGGGAGGTGATGGGTGGATCAAGGGAGGACGGGAGAGTGGGAATAATGACAGAGGCTGGGAGGTGATGGGTGGATCCAGACGAGGAGGGGAAGGTGGGAATTGTGACAGAGTCTGGGGAGTGAAGGGTGGATCCAGACGAGGAGGGGACGGTTGGAACAGTGACAGAGGCTGGGAGCTGATGGGTTGATCCAGACAAAGAGGGGACGGTTGGAATAGTGGTAGAGGCTGGGAGGTGATGGGTTCATCCAGACGAGGAGGGGACGGTTGGAATAGTGACAGAGGCTGGGGAGTGAAGGGTGGATCCAGACGAGCAGTGGAGGGTGGGAATATTGACAGAGGCTGGGAGGAGATGGGTGGATCCAGGGAGCATGGGAGGGTGGGATTCGTGACGGGACTGGGAGGTGATGGGTGGATCCAGACGAGGAGGGGAGGGTGGGAATAGTGACAGATGCTGGGAGGTGATGGGTGGATCCAGGGAGGAGAGGACGGTGGGAATAGTGAGAGAGGCTGGGAGGTGATGGGTGGATCCAGGGAAGACAGGAGAGTGGGAATAGTGACAGAGGCTGGGAGGTGATGGGTGGATCCAGGGAGGAGGGGAGGTGGGAATAGTGACTGAGGCTGTGAGGTGATGGGTGGATCCAGACGAGGAGGGGACGGTGGGAATTGTGACAAAGTCTGGGGAGTGAAGGGTGGATCCGGAAGAGCTGGGGAGGGTGGTAATATTGACAGAGGCTGGCAGGAGATTGGTGGATCCAGGGAGCATGGAAGGGTGGGATTAGTGACGGGACTGGGAGGTGATGGGTGTATCCAGATGAGGAGGGGAGTGTGGGAATAGTGACAGAGGCTGGGGAGTGAAGGGTGGATCCAGACGAGGAGGGGAGGGTGGGAATAGTGACAGAGGCTTTGAGGTGATGGGTGGATCCAGATGAGGAGGGGAGGGTGGGAATAGTGATGGAGGCTGGGAGGTGATGGGTGGATCAAGGGAGGACGGGAGAGTGGGAATAGTGACAGAGGCTGGGAGGTGATGGGTGGATCCAGACGAGGAGGGGAAGGTGGGAATTGTGACAGAGGCTGGGAGGTGATGGGTGGATCCAGACGAGGAAGGGACGGTTGGAATACTGACAGAGGCTGGGAGCTGATTGGTTGATCCAGACAAAGAGGGGACGGTTGGAATAGTGATAGAGGCTGGGAGGTGATGGGTTCATCCAGACGAGGAGGGGACGGTTGGAATAGTGACAGAGGCTGGGGAGTGAAGGGTGGATCCAGACGAGCCGGGGAGGGTGGGAATATTGACAGAGGCTGGGAGGAGATGGGTGGATCCAGGGAGCATGGGAGGGTGGGATTCGTGACGGGACTGGGAGGTGATGGGTGGATCCAGACGAGGAGGGGAGGGTGGGAATAGTGACAGATGCTGTGAGGTGATGGGCGGATCCAGGGAGGAGAGGACGGTGGGAATAGTGAGAGAGGCTGGGAGGTGATGGGTGGATCCAGGGAGGACGGGAGAGTGGGAATATTGACAGAGGCTGGGAGGTGATGGGAGGAGGGGAGGGTGGGAATAGTGATGGAGGCTGGGAGGAGTTGGGTGGATCCAGGGAGGAGGGGAGTTGGGAATAGTGATTGAGGCTGGGAGGTGATGGGTGGATCCAGGGAGGATGGGAGGGTGGGCATATTGACAAAGGCTGGGAGGAGTTGGGTGGTTCCAGATGAGGAGGGGAAGGTGGGAATAGTGATGGAGGCTGAGAGGTGATGGGTGGATCAAGGAGGACGGGAGAGTGGGAATAGTGACAGAGGCTGGGAGGTGATGGGTGGATCCAGACGAGGAGGGGAAGGTGGGAATTGTGACAGAGTCTGGGGAGTGAAGGGTGGATCCAGACGAGGAGGGGACGGTTGGAATAGTAACAGAGGCTGGGAGGTGATGGGTGGATCCAGACGAGGAAGGGACGGTTGGAATACTGACAGAGGCTGGGAGCTGATGGGTTGATCCAGACAAAGAGGGGACGGTTGGAATAGTGATAGAGGCTGGGAGGTGATGGGTTCATCCAGACGAGGAGGGGACGGTTGGAATAGTGACAGAGGCTGGGGAGTGAAGGGTGGATCCAGACGAGCAGGGGAGGGTGGGAATATTGACAGAGGCTGGGAGGAGATGGGTGGATCCAGGGAGCATGGGAGGGTGGGATTCGTGACGGGACTGGGAGGTGATGGGTGGATCCAGACGAGGAGGGGAGGGTGGGAATAGTGACAGATGCTGTGAGGTGATGGGCGGATCCAGGGAGGAGAGGACGGTGGGAATAGTGAGAGAGGCTGGGAGGTGATGGGTGGATCCAGGGAGGACGGGAGAGTGGGAATATTGACAGAGGCTGGGAGGTGATGGGAGGAGGGGAGGGTGGGAATAGTGATGGAGGCTGGGAGGAGTTGGGTGGATCCAGGGAGGAGGGGAGTTGGGAATAGTGATTGAGGCTGGGAGGTGATGGGTGGATCCAGGGAGGATGGGAGGGTGGGCATATTGACAAAGGCTGGGAGGAGTTGGGTGGTTCCAGATGAGGAGGGGAATGTGGGAATAGTGATGGAGGCTGGGAGGTGATGGGTGGATCAAGGAGGACGGGAGAGTGGGAATAGTGACAGAGGCTGGGAGGTGATGGGTGGATCCAGACGAGGAGGGGAAGGTGGGAATTGTGACAGAGTCTGGGGAGTGAAGGGTGGATCCAGACGAGGAGGGGACGGTTGGAATAGTGACAGAGGCTGGGAGGTGATGGGTGGATCCAGACGAGGAAGGGACGGTTGGAATACTGACAGAGGCTGGGAGCTGATGGGTTGATCCAGACAAAGAGGGGACGGTTGGAATAGTGATAGAGGCTGGGAGGTGATGGGTTCATCCAGACGAGGAGGGGACGGTTGGAATAGTGACAGAGGCTGGGGAGTGAAGGGTGGATCCAGACGAGCAGGGGAGGGTGGGAATATTGACAGAGGCTGGGAGGAGATGGGTGGATCCAGGGAGCATGGGAGGGTGGGATTCGTGACGGGACTGGGAGGTGATGGGTGGATCCAGACGAGGAGGGTAGGGTGGGAATAGTGACAGATGCTGGGAGGTGATGGGCGGATCCAGGGAGGAGAGGACCGTGGGAATAGTGAGAGAGGCTGGGAGGTGATGGGTGGATCCAGGGAAGACAGGAGAGTGGGAATAGTGACAGAGGCTGGGAGGTGATGGGTCGATCCAGACGAGGAGGTGACGGTGGGAATAGTGACAGAGGCTGGGGAGTGAAGGGTGGATCCAGACGAGGAGGGGAGGGCGGGAATAGTGACTGCGGCTGTGAGGTGATGGGTGGATCCAGACGAGGAGGGGACGGTGGGAATTGTGACAAAGTCTGGGGAGTGAAGGGTGGATCCGGAAGAGCTGGGGAGGGTGGTAATATTGACAGAGGCTGGCAGGAGATTGGTGGATCCAGGGAAGGGTGGGATTAGTGACGGGACTGGGAGGTGATGGGTGTATCCAGATGAGGAGCGGAGTGTGGGAATAGTGACAGAGGCTGGGGAGTGAAGGGTGGATCCAGACGAGGAGGGGAGGGCGGGAATAGTGACAGAGGCTTTGAGGTGATGGGTGGATCCAGACGAGGAGTGGAGGGTGGGAATAGTGACAGAGGTTGCGAGGTGATGGGTGGATCCAGGGAGGACGGGAGAGTGGGAATATTGACAGAGGCTGGGAGGTGATGGGAGGAGGGGAGGGTGGGAATAGTGATGGAGGCTGGGAGGAGTTGGGTGGATCCAGGGAGGAGGGGAGTTGGGAATAGTGATTGAGGCTGGGAGGTGATGGGTGGATCCAGGGAGGATGGGAGGGTGGGAATATTGACAAAGGCTGGGAGGAGTTGGGTGGTTCCAGATGAGGAGGGGAGGGTGGGAATAGTGATGGAGGCTGGGAGGTGATGGGTGGATCAAGGGAGGACGGGAGAGTGGGAATAGTGACAGAGGCTGGGAGGTGATGGGTCGATCCAGACGAGGAGGTGACGGTGGGAATAGTGACAGAGGCTGGGGAGTGAAGGGTGGAGCCAGGGAGGACGGGTGAGTGGGAATAGTGACAGAGGCTGGGAGGTGATGGGTGGATCCAGGGAGGAGGGGAGGTGGGAATAGTGACAGAGGCTGGGAGGTGATGGGTCGATCCAGACGAGGAGGTGACGGTGGGAATAGTGACAGAGGCTGGGGAGTGAAGGGTGGATCTAGACGAGGAGGGGAGGGCGGGAATAGTGACTGCGGCTGTGAGGTGATGGGTGGATCCAGACGAGGAGGGGACGGTGGGAATTGTGACAAAGTCTGGGGAGTGAAGGGTGGATCCGGAAGAGCTGGGGAGGGTGGTAATATTGACAGAGGCTGGCAGGAGATTGGTGGATCCAGGGAGCATGGAAGGGTGGGATTAGTGACGGGACTGCGAGGTGATGGGTGTATCCAGATGAGGAGCGGAGTGTGGGAATAGTGACAGAGGCTGGGGAGTGAAGGGTGGATCCAGACGAGGAGGGGAGGGCGGGAATAGTGACAGAGGCTTTGAGGTGATGGGTGGATCCAGACGAGGAGTGGAGGGTGGGAATAGTGACAGAGGTTGCGAGGTGATGGGTGGATCCAGGGAGGACAGGAGAGTGGGAATATTGACAGAGGCTGGGAGGTGATGGGAGGAGGGGAGGGTGGGAATAGTGATGGAGGCTGGGAGGAGTTGGGTGGATCCAGGGAGGAGGGGAGTTGGGAATAGTGATTGAGGCTGGGAGGTGATGGGTGGATCCAGGGAGGATGGGAGGGTGGGCATATTGACAAAGGCTGGGAGGAGTTGGGTGGTTCCAGATGAGGAGGGGAGGGTGGGAATAGTGATGGAGGCTGGGAGGTGATGGGTGGATCAAGGGAGGACGGGAGAGTGGGAATAGTGACAGAGGCTGGGAGGTGATGGGTGGATCCAGACGAGGAAGGGACGGTTGGAATACTGACAGAGGCTGGGAGCTGATGGGTTGATCCAGACAAAGAGGGGACGGTTGGAATAGTGATAGAGGCTGGGAGGTGATGGGTTCATCCAGACGAGGAAGGGACGGTTGGAATAGTGACAGAGGCTGGGGAGTGAAGGGTGGATCCAGACGAGCAGTGGAGGGTGGGAATATTGACAGAGTCTGGGAGGAGATGGGTGGATCCAGGGAGCATGGGAGGGTGGGATTCGTGACGGGACTGGGAGGTGATGGGTGGATCCAGACGAGGAGGGGAGGGTGGGAATAGTGACAGATGCTGGGAGGTGATGGGCGGATCCAGGGAGGAGAAGACGGTGGGAATAGTGAGAGAGGCTGGGAGCTGATGGGTGGATCCAGGGAAGACAGGAGAGTGGGAATAGTGACAGAGGCTGGGAGGTGATGGGTGGATCCAGGGTGGACGGGTGAGTGGGAATAGTGACAGAGGCTGGGAGGTGATGGGTGGATCCAGGGAGGAGGGGAGGTGGGAATAGTGACTGAGGCTGTGAGGTGATGGGTGGATCCAGACGAGGAGGGGACGGTGGGAATTGTGACAAAGTCTGGGGAGTGAAGGGTGGATCCGGAAGAGCTGGGGAGGGTGGTAATATTGACAGAGGCCGGCAGGAGATTGGTGGATCCAGGGAGCAGGGAAGGGTGGGATTAGTGACGGGACTGGGAGGTGATGGGTGTATCCAGATGAGGAGGGGAGTGTGGGAATAGTGACAGAGGCTGGGAGGTGATGGGTGGATCCAGGGAGGAGGGGACAGAGGGAATAGTGACAGAGGCTGGGAGGTGATGGGTGGATCCAGACGAGGAGGGGAGGGTGGGAATAGTAGAGGCTGGGAGGTGATGGGTGGATCAAGATGAGCAGGGGAGGTGGGAATAGTGACAGAGGCTGGGAGGTGATGGGTGGATCCAGGGAGGAGGGGACAGAGGGAATAGTGACAGAGGCTGGGAGGTGATGGGTGGATCCAGACGAGGAGGGGAGGGTGGGAATAGTGACAGAGGCTGGGAGGTGATGGGTGGATCAAGACGAGGAGGGGAGGTGGGAATAGTGACAGAGGCTGTGAGTGATGGGTGGATCAAGACGAGGAGGTGACGGTGGGAATAGTGTCAGAGGCTGGGGAGTGAAGGGTGGATCCAGATGAGGAGGGGAGGGCGGGAATAGTGACTGAGGCTTTGAGGTGATGGGTGGATCCAGACGAGGAGTGTAGGGTGGGAATAGTGACAGAGGTTGCGAGGTGATGGGTGGATCCAGGGAGGACGGGAGAGTGGGAATATTGACAGAGGCTGGGAGGTGATGGGAGGAGGGGAGGGTGGGAATAGTGATGGAGGCTGGGAGGAGTTGGGTGGATCCAGGGAGGAGGGGAGTTGGGAATAGTGATTGAGGCTGGGAGGTGATGGGTGGATCCAGACGAGGAGGGGAGGGTGGGAATAGTGACAGAGGCTGGGAGGTGATGGGTGGATCAAGACGAGGAGGGGAGGTGGGAATAGTGACAGAGGCTGTGAGTGATGGGTGGATCAAGACGAGGAGGTGACGGTGGGAATAGTGACAGAGGCTGGGGAGTGAAGGGTGGATCCAGATGAGGAGGGGAGGGCGGGAATAGTGACTGAGGCTTTGAGGTGATGGGTGGATCCAGACGAGGAGTGGAGGGTGGGAATAGTGACAGAGGTTGCGAGGTGATGGGTGGATCCAGGGAGGACGGGAGAGTGGGAATATTGACAGAGGCTGGGAGGTGATGGGAGGAGGGGAGGGTGGGAATAGTGATGGAGGCTGGGAGGAGTTGGGTGGATCCAGGGAGGAGGGGAGTTGGGAATAGTGATTGAGGCTGGGAGGTGATGGGTGGATCCAGGGAGGATGGGAGGGTGGGCATATTGACAAAGGCTGGGAGGAGTTGGGTGGTTCCAGATGAGGAGGGGAGGGTGGGAATAGTGATGGAGGCTGGGAGGTGATGGGTGGATCAAGGGAGGACGGGAGAGTGGGAATAGTGACAGAGGCTGGGAGGTGATGGGTGGATCCAGACGAGGAGGGGAAGGTGGGAATTGTGACAGAGTCTGGGGAGTGAAGGGTGGATCCAGACGAGGAGGGGACGGTTGGAATAGTGACAGAGGCTGGGAGGTGATGGGTGGATCCAGACGAGGAAGGGACGGTTGGAATACTGACAGAGGCTGGGAGCTGATGGGTTGATCCAGACAAAGAGGGGACGGTTGGAATAGTGGTAGAGGCTGGGAGGTGATGGGTTCATCCAGACGAAGAGGGGACGGTTGGAATAGTGACAGAGGCTGGGGAGTGAAGGGTGGATCCAGACGAGCAGTGGAGGGTGGGAATATTGACAGAGGCTGGGAGGAGATGGGTGGATCCAGGGAGCATGGGAGGGTGGGATTCGTGACGGGACTGGGAGGTGATGGGTGGATCCAGACGAGGAGGGGAGGGTGGGAATAGTGACAGAGGCTGGGGAGTGAAGGGTGGATCCAGATGAGGAGGGGAGGGCGGGAATAGTGACTGAGGCTTTGAGGTGATGGGTGGATCCAGACGAGGAGTGGAGGGTGGGAATAGTGACAGAGGTTGCGAGGTGATGGGTGGATCCAGGGAGGACGGGAGAGTGGGAATATTGACAGAGGCTGGGAGGTGATGGGAGGAGGGGAGGGTGGGAATAGTGATGGAGGCTGGGAGGAGTTGGGTGGATCCAGGGAGGAGGGGAGTTGGGAATAGTGATTGAGGCTGGGAGGTGATGGGTGGATCCAGACGAGGAGGGGAGGGTGGGAATAGTGATGGAGGCTGGGAGGTGATGGGTGGATCAAGGGAGGACGGGAGAGTGGGAATAGTGACAGAGGCTGGGAGGTGATGGGTCGATCCAGACGAGGAGGTGACGGTGGGAATAGTGACAGAGGCTGGGGAGTGAAGGGTGGAGCCAGGGAGGACGGGTGAGTGGGAATAGTGACAGAGGCTGGGAGGTGATGGGTGGATCCAGGGAGGAGGGGAGGTGGGAATAGTGACAGAGGCTGGGAGGTGATGGGTCGATCCAGACGAGGAGGTGACGGTGGGAATAGTGACAGAGGCTGGGGAGTGAAGGGTGGATCTAGACGAGGAGGGGAGGGCGGGAATAGTGACTGCGGCTGTGAGGTGATGGGTGGATCCAGACGAGGAGGGGACGGTGGGAATTGTGACAAAGTCTGGGGAGTGAAGGGTGGATCCGGAAGAGCTGGGGAGGGTGGTAATATTGACAGAGGCTGGCAGGAGATTGGTGGATCCAGGGAGCATGGAAGGGTGGGATTAGTGACGGGACTGCGAGGTGATGGGTGTATCCAGATGAGGAGCGGAGTGTGGGAATAGTGACAGAGGCTGTGAGTGATGGGTGGATCAAGACGAGGAGGTGACGGTGGGAATAGTGACAGAGGCTGGGGAGTGAAGGGTGGATCCAGATGAGGAGGGGAGGGCGGGAATAGTGACTGAGGCTTTGAGGTGATGGGTGGATCCAGACGAGGAGTGTAGGGTGGGAATAGTGACAGAGGTTGCGAGGTGATGGGTGGATCCAGGGAGGACGGGAGAGTGGGAATATTGACAGAGGCTGGGAGGTGATGGGAGGAGGGGAGGGTGGGAATAGTGATGGAGGCTGGGAGGAGTTGGGTGGATCCAGGGAGGAGGGGAGTTGGGAATAGTGATTGAGGCTGGGAGGTGATGGGTGGATCCAGACGAGGAGGGGAGGGTGGGAATAGTGACAGAGGCTGGGAGGTGATGGGTGGATCAAGACGAGGAGGGGAGGTGGGAATAGTGACAGAGGCTGTGAGTGATGGGTGGATCAAGACGAGGAGGTGACGGTGGGAATAGTGACAGAGGCTGGGGAGTGAAGGGTGGATCCAGATGAGGAGGGGAGGGCGGGAATAGTGACTGAGGCTTTGAGGTGATGGGTGGATCCAGACGAGGAGTGGAGGGTGGGAATAGTGACAGAGGTTGCGAGGTGATGGGTGGATCCAGGGAGGACGGGAGAGTGGGAATATTGACAGAGGCTGGGAGGTGATGGGAGGAGGGGAGGGTGGGAATAGTGATGGAGGCTGGGAGGAGTTGGGTGGATCCAGGGAGGAGGGGAGTTGGGAATAGTGATTGAGGCTGGGAGGTGATGGGTGGATCCAGGGAGGATGGGAGGGTGGGCATATTGACAAAGGCTGGGAGGAGTTGGGTGGTTCCAGATGAGGAGGGGAGGGTGGGAATAGTGATGGAGGCTGGGAGGTGATGGGTGGATCAAGGGAGGACGGGAGAGTGGGAATAGTGACAGAGGCTGGGAGGTGATGGGTGGATCCAGACGAGGAGGGGAAGGTGGGAATTGTGACAGAGTCTGGGGAGTGAAGGGTGGATCCAGACGAGGAGGGGACGGTTGGAATAGTGACAGAGGCTGGGAGGTGATGGGTGGATCCAGACGAGGAAGGGACGGTTGGAATACTGACAGAGGCTGGGAGCTGATGGGTTGATCCAGACAAAGAGGGGACGGTTGGAATAGTGGTAGAGGCTGGGAGGTGATGGGTTCATCCAGACGAAGAGGGGACGGTTGGAATAGTGACAGAGGCTGGGGAGTGAAGGGTGGATCCAGACGAGCAGTGGAGGGTGGGAATATTGACAGAGGCTGGGAGGAGATGGGTGGATCCAGGGAGCATGGGAGGGTGGGATTCGTGACGGGACTGGGAGGTGATGGGTGGATCCAGACGAGGAGGGGAGGGTGGGAATAGTGACAGAGGCTGGGGAGTGAAGGGTGGATCCAGATGAGGAGGGGAGGGCGGGAATAGTGACTGAGGCTTTGAGGTGATGGGTGGATCCAGACGAGGAGTGGAGGGTGGGAATAGTGACAGAGGTTGCGAGGTGATGGGTGGATCCAGGGAGGACGGGAGAGTGGGAATATTGACAGAGGCTGGGAGGTGATGGGAGGAGGGGAGGGTGGGAATAGTGATGGAGGCTGGGAGGAGTTGGGTGGATCCAGGGAGGAGGGGAGTTGGGAATAGTGATTGAGGCTGGGAGGTGATGGGTGGATCCAGACGAGGAGGGGAGGGTGGGAATAGTGATGGAGGCTGGGAGGTGATGGGTGGATCAAGGGAGGACGGGAGAGTGGGAATAGTGACAGAGGCTGGGAGGTGATGGGTCGATCCAGACGAGGAGGTGACGGTGGGAATAGTGACAGAGGCTGGGGAGTGAAGGGTGGAGCCAGGGAGGACGGGTGAGTGGGAATAGTGACAGAGGCTGGGAGGTGATGGGTGGATCCAGGGAGGAGGGGAGGTGGGAATAGTGACAGAGGCTGGGAGGTGATGGGTCGATCCAGACGAGGAGGTGACGGTGGGAATAGTGACAGAGGCTGGGGAGTGAAGGGTGGATCTAGACGAGGAGGGGAGGGCGGGAATAGTGACTGCGGCTGTGAGGTGATGGGTGGATCCAGACGAGGAGGGGACGGTGGGAATTGTGACAAAGTCTGGGGAGTGAAGGGTGGATCCGGAAGAGCTGGGGAGGGTGGTAATATTGACAGAGGCTGGCAGGAGATTGGTGGATCCAGGGAGCATGGAAGGGTGGGATTAGTGACGGGACTGCGAGGTGATGGGTGTATCCAGATGAGGAGCGGAGTGTGGGAATAGTGACAGAGGCTGGGGAGTGAAGGGTGGATCCAGACGAGGAGGGGAGGGCGGGAATAGTGACAGAGGCTTTGAGGTGATGGGTGGATCCAGACGAGGAGTGGAGGGTGGGAATAGTGACAGAGGTTGCGAGGTGATGGGTGGATCCAGGGAGGACGGGAGAGTGGGAATATTGACAGAGGCTGGGAGGTGATGGGAGGAGGGGAGGGTGGGAATAGTGATGGAGGCTGGGAGGAGTTGGGTGGATCCAGGGAGGAGGGGAGTTGGGAATAGTGATTGAGGCTGGGAGGTGATGGGTGGATCCAGGGAGGATGGGAGGGTGGGCATATTGACAAAGGCTGGGAGGAGTTGGGTGGTTCCAGATGAGGAGGGGAGGGTGGGAATAGTGATGGAGGCTGGGAGGTGATGGGTGGATCAAGGGAGGACGGGAGAGTGGGAATAGTGACAGAGGCTGGGAGGTGATGGGTGGATCCAGACGAGGAAGGGACGGTTGGAATACTGACAGAGGCTGGGAGCTGATGGGTTGATCCAGACAAAGAGGGGACGGTTGGAATTGTGATAGAGGCTGGGAGGTGATGGGTTCATCCAGACGAGGAAGGGACGGTTGGAATAGTGACAGAGGCTGGGGAGTGAAGGGTGGATCCAGACGAGCAGTGGAGGGTGGGAATATTGACAGAGTCTGGGAGGAGATGGGTGGATCCAGGGAGCATGGGAGGGTGGGATTCGTGACGGGACTGGGAGGTGATGGGTGGATCCAGACGAGGAGGGGAGGGTGGGAATAGTGACAGATGCTGGGAGGTGATGGGCGGATCCAGGGAGGAGAAGACGGTGGGAATAGTGAGAGAGGCTGGGAGCTGATGGGTGGATCCAGGGAAGACAGGAGAGTGGGAATAGTGACAGAGGCTGGGAGGTGATGGGTGGATCCAGGGTGGACGGGTGAGTGGGAATAGTGACAGAGGCTGGGAGGTGATGGGTGGATCCAGGGAGGAGGGGAGGTGGGAATAGTGACTGAGGCTGTGAGGTGATGGGTGGATCCAGACGAGGAGGGGACGGTGGGAATTGTGACAAAGTCTGGGGAGTGAAGGGTGGATCCGGAAGAGCTGGGGAGGGTGGTAATATTGACAGAGGCCGGCAGGAGATTGGTGGATCCAGGGAGCATGGAAGGGTGGGATTAGTGACGGGACTGGGAGGTGATGGGTGTATCCAGATGAGGAGGGGAGTGTGGGAATAGTGACAGAGGCTGGGAGGTGATGGGTGGATCCAGGGAGGAGGGGACAGAGGGAATAGTGACAGAGGCTGGGAGGTGATGGGTGGATCCAGACGAGGAGGGGAGGGTGGGAATAGTAGAGGCTGGGAGGTGATGGGTGGATCAAGATGAGAAGGGGAGGTGGGAATAGTGACAGAGGCTGGGAGGTGATGGGTGGATCCAGGGAGGAGGGGACAGAGGGAATAGTGACAGAGGCTGGGAGGTGATGGGTGGATCCAGACGAGGAGGGGAGGGTGGGAATAGTGACAGAGGCTGGGAGGTGATGGGTGGATCAAGACGAGGAGGGGAGGTGGGAACAGTGACAGAGGCTGTGAGTGATGGGTGGATCAAGACGAGGAGGTGACGGTGGGAATAGTGACAGTGGCTGGGGAGTGAAGGGTGGATCCAGATGAGGAGGGGAGGGCGGGAATAGTGACTGAGGCTTTGAGGTGATGGGTGGATCCAGACGAGGAGTGTAGGGTGGGAATAGTGACAGAGGTTGCGAGGTGATGGGTGGATCCAGGGAGGACGGGAGAGTGGGAATATTGACAGAGGCTGGGAGGTGATGGGAGGAGGGGAGGGTGGGAATAGTGATGGAGGCTGGGAGGAGTTGGGTGGATCCAGGGAGGAGGGGAGTTGGGAATAGTGATTGAGGCTGGGAGGTGATGGGTGGATCCAGACGAGGAGGGGAGGGTGGGAATAGTGACAGAGGCTGGGAGGTGATGGGTGGATCAAGACGAGGAGGGGAGGTGGGAATAGTGACAGAGGCTGTGAGTGATGGGTGGATCAAGACGAGGAGGTGACGGTGGGAATAGTGACAGAGGCTGGGGAGTGAAGGGTGGATCCAGATGAGGAGGGGAGGGCGGGAATAGTGACTGAGGCTTTGAGGTGATGGGTGGATCCAGACGAGGAGTGGAGGGTGGGAATAGTGACAGAGGTTGCGAGGTGATGGGTGGATCCAGGGAGGACGGGAGAGTGGGAATATTGACAGAGGCTGTGAGGTGATGGGAGGAGGGGAGGGTGGGAATAGTGATGGAGGCTGGGAGGAGTTGGGTGGATCCAGGGAGGAGGGGAGTTGGGAATAGTGATTGAGGCTGGGAGGTGATGGGTGGATCCAGGGAGGATGGGAGGGTGGGCATATTGACAAAGTCTGGGAGGAGTTGGGTGGTTCCAGATGAGGAGGGGAGGGTGGGAATAGTGATGGAGGCTGGGAGGTGATGGGTGGATCCAGACGAGGAGGGGAAGGTGGGAATTGTGACAGAGTCTGGGGAGTGAAGGGTGGATCCAGACGAGGAGGGGACGGTTGGAATAGTGACAGAGGCTGGGAGGTGATGGGTGGATCCAGACGAGGAAGGGACGGTTGGAATACTGACAGAGGCTGGGAGCTGATGGGTTGATCCAGACAAAGAGGGGACGGTTGGAATAGTGGTAGAGGCTGGGAGGTGATGGGTTCATCCAGACGAGGAGGGGACGGTTGGAATAGTGACAGAGGCTGGGGAGTGAAGGGTGGATCCAGACGAGCAGTGGAGGGTGGGAATATTGACAGAGGCTGGGAGGAGATGGGTGGATCCAGGGAGCATGGGAGGGTGGGATTCGTGACGGGACTGGGAGGTGATGGGTGGATCCAGACGAGGAGGGGAGGGTGGGAATAGTGACAGATGCTGGGAGGTGATGGGTGGATCCAGGGAGGAGAGGACGGTGGGAATAGTGAGAGAGGCTGGGAGGTGATGGGTGGATCCAGGGAAGACAGGAGAGTGGGAATAGTGACAGAGGCTGGGAGGTGATGGGTGGATCCAGGGAGGAGGGGAGGTGGGAATAGTGACTGAGGCTGTGAGGTGATGGGTGGATCCAGACGAGGAGGGGACGGTGGGAATTGTGACAAAGTCTGGGGAGTGAAGGGTGGATCCGGAAGAGCTGGGGAGGGTGGTAATATTGACAGAGGCTGGCAGGAGATTGGTGGATCCAGGGAGCATGGGAGGGTGGGATTCGTGACGGGACTGGGAGGTGATGGGTGGATCCAGACGAGGAGGTGACGGTGGGAATAGTGACAGAGGCTGGGGAGTGAAGGGTGGATCCAGATGAGGAGGGGAGGGCGGGAATAGTGACTGAGGCTTTGAGGTGATGGGTGGATCCAGACGAGGAGTGGAGGGTGGGAATAGTGACAGAGGTTGCGAGGTGATGGGTGGATCCAGGGAGGACGGGAGAGTGGGAATATTGACAGAGGCTGGGAGGTGATGGGAGGAGGGGAGGGTGGGAATAGTGATGGAGGCTGGGAGGAGTTGGGTGGATCCAGGGAGGAGGGGAGTTGGGAATAGTGATTGAGGCTGGGAGGTGATGGGTGGATCCAGACGAGGAGGGGAGGGTGGGAATAGTGATGGAGGCTGGGAGGTGATGGGTGGATCAAGGGAGGACGGGAGAGTGGGAATAGTGACAGAGGCTGGGAGGTGATGGGTCGATCCAGACGAGGAGGTGACGGTGGAAATAGTGACAGAGGCTGGGGAGTGAAGGGTGGAGCCAGGGAGGACGGGTGAGTGGGAATAGTGACAGAGGCTGGGAGGTGATGGGTGGATCCAGGGAGGAGGGGAGGTGGGAATAGTGACAGAGGCTGGGAGGTGATGGGTCGATCCAGACGAGGAGGTGACGGTGGGAATAGTGACAGAGGCTGGGGAGTGAAGGGTGGATCTAGACGAGGAGGGGAGGGCGGGAATAGTGACTGCGGCTGTGAGGTGATGGGTGGATCCAGACGAGGAGGGGACGGTGGGAATTGTGACAAAGTCTGGGGAGTGAAGGGTGGATCCGGAAGAGCTGGGGAGGGTGGTAATATTGACAGAGGCTGGCAGGAGATTGGTGGATCCAGGGAGCATGGAAGGGTGGGATTAGTGACGGGACTGCGAGGTGATGGGTGTATCCAGATGAGGAGCGGAGTGTGGGAATAGTGACAGAGGCTGGGGAGTGAAGGGTGGATCCAGACGAGGAGGGGAGGGCGGGAATAGTGACAGAGGCTTTGAGGTGATGGGTGGATCCAGACGAGGAGTGGAGGGTGGGAATAGTGACAGAGGTTGCGAGGTGATGGGTGGATCCAGGGAGGACGGGAGAGTGGGAATATTGACAGAGGCTGGGAGGTGATGGGAGGAGGGGAGGGTGGGAATAGTGATGGAGGCTGGGAGGAGTTGGGTGGATCCAGGGAGGAGGGGAGTTGGGAATAGTGATTGAGGCTGGGAGGTGATGGGTGGATCCAGGGAGGATGGGAGGGTGGGCATATTGACAAAGGCTGGGAGGAGTTGGGTGGTTCCAGATGAGGAGGGGAGGGTGGGAATAGTGATGGAGGCTGGGAGGTGATGGGTGGATCAAGGGAGGACGGGAGAGTGGGAATAGTGACAGAGGCTGGGAGGTGATGGGTGGATCCAGACGAGGAAGGGACGGTTGGAATACTGACAGAGGCTGGGAGCTGATGGGTTGATCCAGACAAAGAGGGGACGGTTGGAATAGTGATAGAGGCTGGGAGGTGATGGGTTCATCCAGACGAGGAAGGGACGGTTGGAATAGTGACAGAGGCTGGGGAGTGAAGGGTGGATCCAGACGAGCAGTGGAGGGTGGGAATATTGACAGAGTCTGGGAGGAGATGGGTGGATCCAGGGAGCATGGGAGGGTGGGATTCGTGACGGGACTGGGAGGTGATGGGTGGATCCAGACGAGGAGGGGAGGGTGGGAATAGTGACAGATGCTGGGAGGTGATGGGCGGATCCAGGGAGGAGAAGACGGTGGGAATAGTGAGAGAGGCTGGGAGCTGATGGGTGGATCCAGGGAAGACAGGAGAGTGGGAATAGTGACAGAGGCTGGGAGGTGATGGGTGGATCCAGGGTGGACGGGTGAGTGGGAATAGTGACAGAGGCTGGGAGGTGATGGGTGGATCCAGGGAGGAGGGGAGGTGGGAATAGTGACTGAGGCTGTGAGGTGATGGGTGGATCCAGACGAGGAGGGGACGGTGGGAATTGTGACAAAGTCTGGGGAGTGAAGGGTGGATCCGGAAGAGCTGGGGAGGGTGGTAATATTGACAGAGGCCGGCAGGAGATTGGTGGATCCAGGGAGCATGGAAGGGTGGGATTAGTGACGGGACTGGGAGGTGATGGGTGTATCCAGATGAGGAGGGGAGTGTGGGAATAGTGACAGAGGCTGGGAGGTGATGGGTGGATCCAGGGAGGAGGGGACAGAGGGAATAGTGACAGAGGCTGGGAGGTGATGGGTGGATCCAGACGAGGAGGGGAGGGTGGGAATAGTAGAGGCTGGGAGGTGATGGGTGGATCAAGATGAGAAGGGGAGGTGGGAATAGTGACAGAGGCTGGGAGGTGATGGGTGGATCCAGGGAGGAGGGGACAGAGGGAATAGTGACAGAGGCTGGGAGGTGATGGGTGGATCCAGACGAGGAGGGGAGGGTGGGAATAGTGACAGAGGCTGGGAGGTGATGGGTGGATCAAGACGAGGAGGGGAGGTGGGAACAGTGACAGAGGCTGTGAGTGATGGGTGGATCAAGACGAGGAGGTGACGGTGGGAATAGTGACAGAGGCTGGGGAGTGAAGGGTGGATCCAGATGAGGAGGGGAGGGCGGGAATAGTGACTGAGGCTTTGAGGTGATGGGTGGATCCAGACGAGGAGTGTAGGGTGGGAATAGTGACAGAGGTTGCGAGGTGATGGGTGGATCCAGGGAGGACGGGAGAGTGGGAATATTGACAGAGGCTGGGAGGTGATGGGAGGAGGGGAGGGTGGGAATAGTGATGGAGGCTGGGAGGAGTTGGGTGGATCCAGGGAGGAGGGGAGTTGGGAATAGTGATTGAGGCTGGGAGGTGATGGGTGGATCCAGACGAGGAGGGGAGGGTGGGAATAGTGACAGAGGCTGGGAGGTGATGGGTGGATCAAGACGAGGAGGGGAGGTGGGAATAGTGACAGAGGCTGTGAGTGATGGGTGGATCAAGACGAGGAGGTGACGGTGGGAATAGTGACAGAGGCTGGGGAGTGAAGGGTGGATCCAGATGAGGAGGGGAGGGCGGGAATAGTGACTGAGGCTTTGAGGTGATGGGTGGATCCAGACGAGGAGTGGAGGGTGGGAATAGTGACAGAGGTTGCGAGGTGATGGGTGGATCCAGGGAGGACGGGAGAGTGGGAATATTGACAGAGGCTGGGAGGTGATGGGAGGAGGGGAGGGTGGGAATAGTGATGGAGGCTGGGAGGAGTTGGGTGGATCCAGGGAGGAGGGGAGTTGGGAATAGTGATTGAGGCTGGGAGGTGATGGGTGGATCCAGGGAGGATGGGAGGGTGGGCATATTGACAAAGTCTGGGAGGAGTTGGGTGGTTCCAGATGAGGAGGGGAGGGTGGGAATAGTGATGGAGGCTGGGAGGTGATGGGTGGATCAAGGGAGGACGGGAGAGTGGGAATAGTGACAGAGGCTGGGAGGTGATGGGTGGATCCAGACGAGGAGGGGAAGGTGGGAATTGTGACAGAGTCTGGGGAGTGAAGGGTGGATCCAGACGAGGAGGGGACGGTTGGAATAGTGACAGAGGCTGGGAGGTGATGGGTGGATCCAGACGAGGAAGGGACGGTTGGAATACTGACAGAGGCTGGGAGCTGATGGGTTGATCCAGACAAAGAGGGGACGGTTGGAATAGTGGTAGAGGCTGGGAGGTGATGGGTTCATCCAGACGAGGAGGGGACGGTTGGAATAGTGACAGAGGCTGGGGAGTGAAGGGTGGATCCAGACGAGCAGTGGAGGGTGGGAATATTGACAGAGGCTGGGAGGAGATGGGTGGATCCAGGGAGCATGGGAGGGTGGGATTCGTGACGGGACTGGGAGGTGATGGGTGGATCCAGACGAGGAGGGGAGGGTGGGAATAGTGACAGATGCTGGGAGGTGATGGGTGGATCCAGGGAGGAGAGGACGGTGGGAATAGTGAGAGAGGCTGGGAGGTGATGGGTGGATCCAGGGAAGACAGGAGAGTGGGAATAGTGACAGAGGCTGGGAGGTGATGGGTGGATCCAGGGAGGAGGGGAGGTGGGAATAGTGACTGAGGCTGTGAGGTGATGGGTGGATCCAGACGAGGAGGGGACGGTGGGAATTGTGACAAAGTCTGGGGAGTGAAGGGTGGATCCGGAAGAGCTGGGGAGGGTGGTAATATTGACAGAGGCTGGCAGGAGATTGGTGGATCCAGGGAGCATGGAAGGGTGGGATTAGTGACGGGACTGGGAGGTGATGGGTGTATCCAGATGAGGAGGGGAGTGTGGGAATAGTGACAGAGGCTGGGGAGTGAAGGGTGGATCCAGACGAGGAGGGGAGGGTGGGAATAGTGACAGAGGCTTTGAGGTGATGGGTGGATCCAGATGAGGAGGGGAGGGTGGGAATAGTGATGGAGGCTGGGAGGTGATGGGTGGATCAAGGGAGGACGGGAGAGTGGGAATAGTGACAGAGGCTGGGAGGTGATGGGTGGATCCAGACGAGGAGGGGAAGGTGGGAATTGTGACAGAGGCTGGGAGGTGATGGGTGGATCCAGACGAGGAGGGGACGGTTGGAATAGTGACAGAGGCTGGGAGCTGATGGGTGGATCCAGACGAGGAAGGGACGGTTGGAATACTGACAGAGGCTGGGAGCTGATGGGTTGATCCAGACAAAGAGGGGACGGTTGGAATAGTGATAGAGGCTGGGAGGTGATGGGTTCATCCAGACGAGGAGGGGACGGTTGGAATAGTGACAGAGGCTGGGGAGTGAAGGGTGGATCCAGACGAGCAGGGGAGGGTGGGAATATTGACAGAGGCTGGGAGGAGATGGGTGGATCCAGGGAGCATGGGAGGGTGGGATTCGTGACGGGACTGGGAGGTGATGGGTGGATCCAGACGAGGAGGGGAGGGTGGGAATAGTGACAGATGCTGGGAGGTGATGGGCGTATCCAGGGAGGAGAGGACGGTGGGAATAGTGAGAGAGGCTGGGAGGTGATGGGTGGATCCAGGGAGGACGGGAGAGTGGGAATATTGACAGAGGCTGGGAGGTGATGGGAGGAGGGGAGGGTGGGAATAGTGATGGAGGCTGGGAGGAGTTGGGTGGATCCAGGGAGGAGGGGAGTTGGGAATAGTGATTGAGGCTGGGAGGTGATGGGTGGATCCAGGGAGGATGGGAGGGTGGGCATATTGACAAAGGCTGGGAGGAGTTGGGTGGTTCCAGATGAGGAGGGGAAGGTGGGAATAGTGATGGAGGCTGGGAGGTGATGGGTGGATCAAGGAGGACGGGAGAGTGGGAATAGTGACAGAGGCTGGGAGGTGATGGGTGGATCCAGACGAGGAGGGGAAGGTGGGAATTGTGACAGAGTCTGGGGAGTGAAGGGTGGATCCAGACGAGGAGGGGACGGTTGGAATAGTGACAGAGGCTGGGAGGTGATGGGTGGATCCAGACGAGGAAGGGACGGTTGGAATACTGACAGAGGCTGGGAGCTGATGGGTTGATCCAGACAAAGAGGGGACGGTTGGAATAGTGATAGAGGCTGGGAGGTGATGGGTTCATCCAGACGAGGAGGGGACGGTTGGAATAGTGACAGAGGCTGGGGAGTGAAGGGTGGATCCAGACGAGCAGGGGAGGGTGGGAATATTGACAGAGGCTGGGAGGAGATGGGTGGATCCAGGGAGCATGGGAGGGTGGGATTCGTGACGGGACTGGGAGGTGATGGGTGGATCCAGACGAGGAGGGTAGGGTGGGAATAGTGACAGATGCTGGGAGGTGATGGGCGGATCCAGGGAGGAGAGGACGGTGGGAATAGTGAGAGAGGCTGGGAGGTGATGGGTGGATCCAGGGAAGACAGGAGAGTGGGAATAGTGACAGAGGCTGGGAGGTGATGGGTCGATCCAGACGAGGAGGTGACGGTGGGAATAGTGACAGAGGCTGGGGAGTGAAGGGTGGATCCAGACGAGGAGGGGAGGGCGGGAATAGTGACTGCGGCTGTGAGGTGATGGGTGGATCCAGACGAGGAAGGGACGGTGGGAATTGTGACAAAGTCTGGGGAGTGAAGGGTGGATCCGGAAGAGCTGGGGAGGGTGGTAATATTGACAGAGGCTGGCAGGAGATTGGTGGATCCAGGGAGCATGGAAGGGTGGGATTAGTGACGGGACTGGGAGGTGATGGGTGTATCCAGATGAGGAGCGGAGTGTGGGAATAGTGACAGAGGCTGGGGAGTGAAGGGTGGATCCAGACGAGGAGGGGAGGGCGGGAATAGTGACAGAGGCTTTGAGGTGATGGGTGGATCCAGACGAGGAGTGGAGGGTGGGAATAGTGACAGAGGTTGCGAGGTGATGGGTGGATCCAGGGAGGACGGGAGAGTGGGAATATTGACAGAGGCTGGGAGGTGATGGGAGGAGGGGAAGGTGGGAATAGTGATGGAGGCTGGGAGGAGTTGGGTGGATCCAGGGAGGAGGGGAGTTGGGAATAGTGATTGAGGCTGGGAGGTGATGGGTGGATCCAGGGAGGATGGGAGGGTGGGAATATTGACAAAGGCTGGGAGGAGTTGGGTGGTTCCAGATGAGGAGGGGAGGGTGGGAATAGTGATGGAGGCTGGGAGGTGATGGGTGGATCAAGGGAGGACGGGAGAGTGGGAATAGTGACAGAGGCTGGGAGGTGATGGGTCGATCCAGACGAGGAGGTGACGGTGGGAATAGTGACAGAGGCTGGGGAGTGAAGGGTGGAGCCAGGGAGGACGGGTGAGTGGGAATAGTGACAGAGGCTGGGAGGTGATGGGTGGATCCAGGGAGGAGGGGAGGTGGGAATAGTGACAGAGGCTGGGAGGTGATGGGTCGATCCAGACGAGGAGGTGACGGTGGGAATAGTGACAGAGGCTGGGGAGTGAAGGGTGGATCTAGACGAGGAGGGGAGGGCGGGAATAGTGACTGCGGCTGTGAGGTGATGGGTGGATCCAGACGAGGAGGGGACGGTGGGAATTGTGACAAAGTCTGGGGAGTGAAGGGTGGATCCGGAAGAGCTGGGGAGGATGGTAATATTGACAGAGGCTGGCAGGAGATTGGTGGATCCAGGGAGCATGGAAGGGTGGGATTAGTGACGGGACTGCGAGGTGATGGGTGTATCCAGATGAGGAGCGGAGTGTGGGAATAGTGACAGAGGCTGGGGAGTGAAGGGTGGATCCAGACGAGGAGGGGAGGGCGGGAATAGTGACAGAGGCTTTGAGGTGATGGGTGGATCCAGACGAGGAGTGGAGGGTGGGAATAGTGACAGAGGTTGCGAGGTGATGGGTGTATCCAGGGAGGACGGGAGAGTGGGAATATTGACAGAGGCTGGGAGGTGATGGGAGGAGGGGAGGGTGGGAATAGTGATGGAGGCTGGGAGGAGTTGGGTGGATCCAGGGAGGAGGGGAGTTGGGAATAGTGATTGAGGCTGGGAGGTGATGGGTGGATCCAGGGAGGATGGGAGGGTGGGCATATTGACAAAGGCTGGGAGGAGTTGGGTGGTTCCAGATGAGGAGGGGAGGGTGGGAATAGTGATGGAGGCTGGGAGGTGATGGGTGGATCAAGGGAGGACGGGAGAGTGGGAATAGTGACAGAGGCTGGGAGGTGATGGGTGGATCCAGACGAGGAAGGGACGGTTGGAATACTGACAGAGGCTGGGAGCTGATGGGTTGATCCAGACAAAGAGGGGACGGTTGGAATAGTGATAGAGGCTGGGAGGTGATGGGTTCATCCAGACGAGGAGGGGACGGTTGGAATAGTGACAGAGGCTGGGGAGTGAAGGGTGGATCCAGACGAGCAGTGGAGGGTGGGAATATTGACAGAGTCTGGGAGGAGATGGGTGGATCCAGGGAGCATGGGAGGGTGGGATTCGTGACGGGACTGGGAGGTGATGGGTGGATCCAGACGAGGAGGGGAGGGTGGGAATAGTGACAGATGCTGGGAGGTGATGGTCGGATCCAGGGAGGAGAAGACGGTGGGAATAGTGAGAGAGGCTGGGAGCTGATGGGTGGATCCAGGGAAGACAGGAGAGTGGGAATAGTGACAGAGGCTGGGAGGTGATGGGTGGATCCAGGGTGGACGGGTGAGTGGGAATAGTGACAGAGGCTGGGAGGTGATGGGTGGATCCAGGGAGGAGGGGAGGTGGGAATAGTGACTGAGGCTGTGAGGTGATGGGTGGATCCAGACGAGGAGGGGACGGTGGGAATTGTGACAAAGTCTGGGGAGTGAAGGGTGGATCCGGAAGAGCTGGGGAGGGTGGTAATATTGACAGAGGCTGGCAGGAGATTGGTGGATCCAGGGAGCATGGAAGGGTGGGATTAGTGACGGGACTGGGAGGTGATGGGTGTATCCAGATGAGGAGGGGAGTGTGGGAATAGTGACAGAGGCTGGGGAGTGAAGGGTGGATCCAGACGAGGAGGGGAGGGTGGGAATAGTGACAGAGGCTTTGAGGTGATGGGTGGATCCAGATGAGGAGGGGAGGGTGGGAATAGTGACAGATGCTGGGAGGTGATGGGCGGATCCAGGGAGGAGAGGACCGTGGGAATAGTGAGAGAGGCTGGGAGGTGATGGGTGGATCCAGGGAGGACGGGAGAGTGGGAATATTGACAGAGGCTGGGAGGTGATGGGAGGAGGGGAGGGTGGGAATAGTGATGGAGGCTGGGAGGAGTTGGGTGGATCGAGGGAGGAGGGGAGTTGGGAATAGTGATTGAGGCTGGGAGGTGATGGGTGGATCCAGGGAGGATGGGAGGGTGGGCATATTGACAAAGGCTGGGAGGAGTTGGGTGGTTCCAGATGAGGAGGGGAAGGTGGGAATAGTGATGGAGGCTGGGAGGTGATGGGTGGATCAAGGAGGACGGGAGAGTGGGAATAGTGACAGAGGCTGGGAGGTGATGGGTGGATCCAGACGAGGAGGGGAAGGTGGGAATTGTGACAGAGTCTGGGGAGTGAAGGGTGGATCCAGACGAGGAGGGGACGGTTGGAATAGTGACAGAGGCTGGGAGGTGATGGGTGGATCCAGACGAGGAAGGGACGTTTGGAATACTGACAGAGGCTGGGAGCTGATGGGTTGATCCAGACAAAGAGGGGACGGTTGGAATAGTGATAGAGGCTGGGAGGTGATGGGTTCATCCAGACGAGGAGGGGACGGTTGGAATAGTGACAGAGGCTGGGGAGTGAAGGGTGGATCCAGACGAGCAGGGGAGGGTGGGAATATTGACAGAGGCTGGGAGGAGATGGGTGGATCCAGGGAGCATGGGAGGGTGGGATTCGTGACGGGACTGGGAGGTGATGGGTGGATCCAGATGAGGAGGGTAGGGTGGGAATAGTGACAGATGCTGGGAGGTGATGGGCGGATCCAGGGAGGAGAGGACCGTGGGAATAGTGAGAGAGGCTGGGAGGTGATGGGTGGATCCAGGGAAGACAGGAGAGTGGGAATAGTGACAGAGGCTGGGAGGTGATGGGTGGATCCAGGGTGGATGGGTGAGTGGGAATAGTGACAGAGGCTGGGAGGAGATGGGTGGATCCAGGGAGGAGGGGAGGTGGGAATAGTGACTGAGGCTGTGAGGTGATGGGTGGATCCAGACGAGGAGGGGAAGGTGGGAATTGTGACAAAGTCTGGGGAGTGAAGGGTGGATCCGGAAGAGCTGGGGAGGGTGGTAATATTGACAGAGGCTGGCAGGAGATTGGTGGATCCAGGGAGCATGGAAGGGTGGGATTAGTGACGGGACTGGGAGGTGATGGGTGTATCCAGATGAGGAGGGGAGTGTGGGAATAGTGACAGAGGCTGGGAGGTGATGGGTGGATCCAGGGAGGAGGGGACAGAGGGAATAGTGACAGAGGCTGGGAGGTGATGGGTGGATCCAGACGAGGAGGGGAGGGTGGGAATAGTGACTGAGGCTGAGAGGTGATGGGTGGATCAAGACGAGGAGGGGAGGTGGGAATAGTGACAGAGGCTGGGAGTGATGGGTGGATCAAGACGAGGAGGGGATGGTGGGAATAGTGACAGAGGCTGGGAGGTGATGGGTGTAGCCAGGGAGGACGGGTGAGTGGGAATAGTGACAGAGGCTGGGAGGTGATGGGTGGATCCAGGGAGGAGGGGAGGTGGGAATAGTGACAGAGGCTGGGAGGTGATGGGTCGATCCAGACGAGGAGGTGACGGTGGGAATAGTGACAGAGGCTGGGGAGTGAAGGGTGGATCCAGACGAGGAGGGGAGGGCGGGAATAGTGACTGCGGCTGTGAGGTGATGGGTGGATCCAGACGAGGAGGGGACGGTGGGAATTGTGACAAAGTCTGGGGAGTGAAGGGTGGATCCGGAAGAGCTGGGGAGGGTGGTAATATTGACAGAGGCTGGCAGGAGATTGGTGGATCCAGGGAGCATGGAAGGGTGGGATTAGTGACGGGACTGGGAGGTGATGGGTGTATCCAGATGAGGAGGGGAGTGTGGGAATAGTGACAGAGGCTGGGGAGTGAAGGGTGGATCCAGACGAGGAGGGGAGGGCGGGAATAGTGACAGAGGCTTTGAGGTGATGGGTGGATCCAGACGAGGAGTGGAGGGTGGGAATAGTGACAGAGGTTGCGAGGTGATGGGTGGATCCAGGGAGGACGGGAGAGTGGGAATATTGACAGAGGCTGGGAGGTGATGGGAGGAGGGGAGGGTGGGAATAGTGATGGAGGCTGGGAGGAGTTGGGTGGATCCAGGGAGGAGGGGAGTTGGGAATAGTGATTGAGGCTGGGAGGTGATGGGTGGATCCAGGGAGGAGGGGAGGTGGGAATGGTGACTGAGGCTGTGAGGTGATGGGTGGATCCAGACGAGGAGGGGAAGGTGGGAATTGTGACAAAGTCTGGGGAGTGAAGGGTGGATCCGGAAGAGCTGGGGAGGATGGTAATATTGACAGAGGCTGGCAGGAGATTGGTGGATCCAGGGAGCATGGAAGGGTGGGATTAGTGACGGGACTGCGAGGTGATGGGTGTATCCAGATGAGGAGCGGAGTGTGGGAATAGTGACAGAGGCTGGGGAGTGAAGGGTGGATCCAGACGAGGAGGGGAGGGCGGGAATAGTGACAGAGGCTTTGAGGTGATGGGTGGATCCAGACGAGGAGTGGAGGGTGGGAATAGTGACAGAGGTTGCGAGGTGATGGGTGTATCCAGGGAGGACGGGAGAGTGGGAATATTGACAGAGGCTGGGAGGTGATGGGAGGAGGGGAGGGTGGGAATAGTGATGGAGGCTGGGAGGAGTTGGGTGGATCCAGGGAGGAGGGGAGTTGGGAATAGTGATTGAGGCTGGGAGGTGATGGGTGGATCCAGGGAGGATGGGAGGGTGGGCATATTGACAAAGGCTGGGAGGAGTTGGGTGGTTCCAGATGAGGAGGGGAGGGTGGGAATAGTGATGGAGGCTGGGAGGTGATGGGTGGATCAAGGGAGGACGGGAGAGTGGGAATAGTGACAGAGGCTGGGAGGTGATGGGTGGATCCAGACGAGGAAGGGACGGTTGGAATACTGACAGAGGCTGGGAGCTGATGGGTTGATCCAGACAAAGAGGGGACGGTTGGAATAGTGATAGAGGCTGGGAGGTGATGGGTTCATCCAGACGAGGAGGGGACGGTTGGAATAGTGACAGAGGCTGGGGAGTGAAGGGTGGATCCAGACGAGCAGTGGAGGGTGGGAATATTGACAGAGTCTGGGAGGAGATGGGTGGATCCAGGGAGCATGGGAGGGTGGGATTCGTGACGGGACTGGGAGGTGATGGGTGGATCCAGACGAGGAGGGGAGGGTGGGAATAGTGACAGATGCTGGGAGGTGATGGTCGGATCCAGGGAGGAGAAGACGGTGGGAATAGTGAGAGAGGCTGGGAGCTGATGGGTGGATCCAGGGAAGACAGGAGAGTGGGAATAGTGACAGAGGCTGGGAGGTGATGGGTGGATCCAGGGTGGACGGGTGAGTGGGAATAGTGACAGAGGCTGGGAGGTGATGGGTGGATCCAGGGAGGAGGGGAGGTGGGAATAGTGACTGAGGCTGTGAGGTGATGGGTGGATCCAGACGAGGAGGGGACGGTGGGAATTGTGACAAAGTCTGGGGAGTGAAGGGTGGATCCGGAAGAGCTGGGGAGGGTGGTAATATTGACAGAGGCTGGCAGGAGATTGGTGGATCCAGGGAGCATGGAAGGGTGGGATTAGTGACGGGACTGGGAGGTGATGGGTGTATCCAGATGAGGAGGGGAGTGTGGGAATAGTGACAGAGGCTGGGGAGTGAAGGGTGGATCCAGACGAGGAGGGGAGGGTGGGAATAGTGACAGAGGCTTTGAGGTGATGGGTGGATCCAGATGAGGAGGGGAGGGTGGGAATAGTGATGGAGGCTGGGAGGTGATGGGTGGATCAAGGGAGGACGGGAGAGTGGGAATAGTGAGAGAGGCTGGGAGGTGATGGGTGGATCCAGACGAGGAGGGGAAGGTGGGAATTGTGACAGAGTCTGGGGAGTGAAGGGTGGATCCAGACGAGGAGGGGACGGTTGGAATAGTGACAGAGGCTGGGAGGTGATGGGTGGATCCAGACGAGGAAGGGACGGTTGGAATACTGACAGAGGCTGGGAGCTGATGGGTTGATCCAGACAAAGAGGGGACGGTTGGAATAGTGATAGAGGCTGGGAGGTGATGGGTTCATCCAGACGAGGAGGGGACGGTTGGAATAGTGACAGAGGCTGGGGAGTGAAGGGTGGATCCAGACGAGCAGGGGAGGGTGGGAATATTGACAGACGCTGGGAGGAGATGGGTGGATCCAGGGAGCATGGGAGGGTGGGATTCGTGACGGGACTGGGAGGTGATGGGTGGATCCAGATGAGAAGGGGAGGGTGGGAATAGTGACAGATGCTGGGAGGTGATGGGCGGATCCAGGGAGGAGAGGACCGTGGGAATAGTGAGAGAGGCTGGGAGGTGATGGGTGGATCCAGGGAGGACGGGAGAGTGGGAATATTGACAGAGGCTGGGAGGTGATGGGAGGAGGGGAGGGTGGGAATAGTGATGGAGGCTGGGAGGAGTTGGGTGGATCGAGGGAGGAGGGGAGTTGGGAATAGTGATTGAGGCTGGGAGGTGATGGGTGGATCCAGGGAGGATGGGAGGGTGGGCATATTGACAAAGGCTGGGAGGAGTTGGGTGGTTCCAGATGAGGAGGGGAAGGTGGGAATAGTGATGGAGGCTGGGAGGTGATGGGTGGATCAAGGAGGACGGGAGAGTGGGAATAGTGACAGAGGCTGGGAGGTGATGGGTGGATCCAGACGAGGAGGGGAAGGTGGGAATTGTGACAGAGTCTGGGGAGTGAAGGGTGGATCCAGACGAGGAGGGGACGGTTGGAATAGTGACAGAGGCTGGGAGGTGATGGGTGGATCCAGACGAGGAAGGGACGTTTGGAATACTGACAGAGGCTGGGAGCTGATGGGTTGATCCAGACAAAGAGGGGACGGTTGGAATAGTGATAGAGGCTGGGAGGTGATGGGTTCATCCAGACGAGGAGGGGACGGTTGGAATAGTGACAGAGGCTGGGGAGTGAAGGGTGGATCCAGACGAGCAGGGGAGGGTGGGAATATTGACAGAGGCTGGGAGGAGATGGGTGGATCCAGGGAGCATGGGAGGGTGGGATTCGTGACGGGACTGGGAGGTGATGGGTGGATCCAGATGAGGAGGGTAGGGTGGGAATAGTGACAGATGCTGGGAGGTGATGGGCGGATCCAGGGAGGAGAGGACGGTGGGAATAGTGAGAGAGGCTGGGAGGTGATGGGTGGATCCAGGGAAGACAGGAGAGTGGGAATAGTGACAGAGGCTGGGAGGTGATGGGTGGATCCAGGGTGGATGGGTGAGTGGGAATAGTGACAGAGGCTGGGAGGAGATGGGTGGATCCAGGGAGGAGGGGAGGTGGGAATAGTGACTGAGGCTGTGAGGTGATGGGTGGATCCAGACGAGGAGGGGAAGGTGGGAATTGTGACAAAGTCTGGGGAGTGAAGGGTGGATCCGGAAGAGCTGGGGAGGGTGGTAATATTGACAGAGGCTGGCAGGAGATTGGTGGATCCAGGGAGCATGGAAGGGTGGGATTAGTGACGGGACTGGGAGGTGATGGGTGTATCCAGATGAGGAGGGGAGTGTGGGAATAGTGACAGAGGCTGGGAGGTGATGGGTGGATCCAGGGAGGAGGGGACAGAGGGAATAGTGACAGAGGCTGGGAGGTGATGGGTGGATCCAGACGAGGAGGGGAGGGTGGGAATAGTGACTGAGGCTGAGAGGTGATGGGTGGATCAAGACGAGGAGGGGAGGTGGGAATAGTGACAGAGGCTGGGAGTGATGGGTGGATCAAGACGAGGAGGGGATGGTGGGAATAGTGACAGAGGCTGGGAGGTGATGGGTGTAGCCAGGGAGGACGGGTGAGTGGGAATAGTGACAGAGGCTGGGAGGTGATGGGTGGATCCAGGGAGGAGGGGAGGTGGGAATAGTGACAGAGGCTGGGAGGTGATGGGTCGATCCAGACGAGGAGGTGACGGTGGGAATAGTGACAGAGGCTGGGGAGTGAAGGGTGGATCCAGACGAGGAGGGGAGGGCGGGAATAGTGACTGCGGCTGTGAGGTGATGGGTGGATCCAGACGAGGAGGGGACGGTGGGAATTGTGACAAAGTCTGGGGAGTGAAGGGTGGATCCGGAAGAGCTGGGGAGGGTGGTAATATTGACAGAGGCTGGCAGGAGATTGGTGGATCCAGGGAGCATGGAAGGGTGGGATTAGTGACGGGACTGGGAGGTGATGGGTGTATCCAGATGAGGAGGGGAGTGTGGGAATAGTGACAGAGGCTGGGGAGTGAAGGGTGGATCCAGACGAGGAGGGGAGGGCGGGAATAGTGACAGAGGCTGGGAGGTGATGGGAGGAGGGGAGGGTGGGAATAGTGATGGAGGCTGGGAGGAGTTGGGTGGATCCAGGGAGGAGGGGAGTTGGGAATAGTGATTGAGGCTGGGAGGTGATGGGTGGATCCAGGGAGGATGGGAGGGTGGGCATATTGACAAAGGCTGGGAGGAGTTGGGTGGTTCCAGATGAGGAGGGGAGGATGGGAATAGTGATGGAGGCTGGGAGGTGATGGGTGGATCAAGGGAGGACGGGAGAGTGGGAATAGTGACAGAGGCTGGGAGGTGATGGATGGATCCAGACGAGGAAGGGACGGTTGGAATACTGACAGAGGCTGGGAGCTGATGGGTTGATCCAGACAAAGAGGGGACGGTTGGAATAGTGATAGAGGCTGGGAGGTGATGGGTTCATCCAGACGAGGAGGGGACGGTTGGAATAGTGACAGAGGCTGGGGAGTGAAGGGTGGATCCAGACGAGCAGGGGAGGGTGGGAATATTGACAGAGGCTGGGAGGAGATGGGTGGATCCAGGGAGCATGGGAGCGTGGGATTCGTGACGGGACTGGGAGGTGATGGGTGGATCCAGACGAGGAGGGGAGGGTGGGAATAGTGACAGATGCTGGGAGGAGATGGGCGGATCCAGGGAGGAGAGGACGGTGGGAATAGTGAGAGAGGCTGGGAGGTGATGGGTGGATCCAGGGAAGACAGGAGAGTGGGAATAGTGACAGAGGCTGGGAGGTGATGGGTGGATCCAGGGTGGATGGGTGAGTGGGAATAGTGACAGAGGCTGGGAGGTGATGGGTGGATCCAGGGAGGAGGGGAGGTGGGAATGGTGACTGAGGCTGTGAGGTGATGGGTGGATCCAGACGAGGAGGGGAAGGTGGGAATTGTGACAAAGTCTGGGGAGTGAAGGGTGGATCCAGAAGAGCTGGGGAGGGTGGTAATATTGACAGAGGCCGGCAGGAGATTGGTGGATCCAGGGAGCATGGAAGGGTGGGATTAGTGACGGGACTGGGAGGTGATGGGTGTATCCAGATGAGGAGGGGAGTGTGGGAATAGTGACTGAGGCTGAGAGGTGATGGGTGGATCAAGACGAGGAGGGGAGGTGGGAATAGTGACAGAGGCTGGGAGTGATGGGTGGATCAAGACGAGGAGGGGTTGGTGGGATTAGTGACAGAGGCTGGGAGGTGATGGGTGGAGCCAGGGAGGACGGGTGAGTGGGAATAGTGACAGAGGCTGGGAGGTGATGGGTGGATCCAGGGAGGAGGGGAGGTGGGAATAGTGACAGAGGCTGGGAGGTGATGGGTCGATCCAGACGAGGAGGTGACGGTGGGAATAGTGACAGAGGCTGGTGAGTGAAGGGTGGATCCAGACGAGGAGGGGAGGGCGGGAATAGTGACTGCGGCTGTGAGGTGATGGGTGGATCCAGACGAGGAGGGGACGGTGGGAATTGTGACAAAGTCTGGGGAGTGAAGGGTGGATCCGGAAGAGCTGGGGAGGGTGGTAATATTGACAGAGGCTGGCAGGAGATTGGTGGATCCAGGGAGCATGGAAGGGTGGGATTAGTGACGGGACTGGGAGGTGATGGGTGTATCCAGATGAGGAGGGGAGTGTGGGAATAGTGACCGAGGCTGGGGAGTGAAGGGTGGATCCAGACGAGGAGGGGAGGGCGGGAATAGTGACAGAGGCTTTGAGGTGATGGGTGGATCCAGACGAGGAGTGGAGGGTGGGAATAGTGACAGAGGTTGCGAGGTGATGGGTGGATCCAGGGAGGACGGGAGAGTGGGAATAGTGACAGAGGCTGGGAGTGATGGGTGGATCAAGACGAGGAGGGGTTGGTGGGATTAGTGACAGAGGCTGGGAGGTGATGGGTGGAGCCAGGGAGGACGGGTGAGTGGGAATAGTGACAGAGGCTGGGAGGTGATGGGTGGATCCAGGGAGGAGGGGAGGTGGGAATAGTGACAGAGGCTGGGAGGTGATGGGTCGATCCAGACGAGGAGGTGACGGTGGGAATAGTGACAGAGGCTGGGGAGTGAAGGGTGGATCCAGACGAGGAGGGGAGGGCGGGAATAGTGACTGCGGCTGTGAGGTGATGGGTGGATCCAGACGAGGAGGGGACGGTGGGAATTGTGACAAAGTCTGGGGAGTGAAGGGTGGATCCGGAAGAGCTGGGGAGGGTGGTAATATTGACAGAGGCTGGCAGGAGATTGGTGGATCCAGGGAGCATGGAAGGGTGGGATTAGTGACGGGACTGGGAGGTGATGGGTGTATCCAGATGAGGAGGGGAGTGTGGGAATAGTGACCGAGGCTGGGGAGTGAAGGGTGGATCCAGACGAGGAGGGGAGGGCGGGAATAGTGACAGAGGCTTTGAGGTGATGGGTGGATCCAGACGAGGAGTGGAGGGTGGGAATAGTGACAGAGGTTGCGAGGTGATGGGTGGATCCAGGGAGGACGGGAGAGTGGGAATATTGACAGAGGCTGGGAGGTGATGGGAGGAGGGGAGGGTGGGAATAGTGATGGAGGCTGGGAGGAGATGGGTGGATCCAGGGAGGAGGGGAGTTGGGAATAGTGATTGAGGCTGGGAGGTGATGGGTGGATCCAGGGAGGATGGGAGGGTGGGCATATTGACAAAGGCTGGGAGGAGTTGGGTGGTTCCAGATGAGGAGGGGAGGGTGGGAATAGTGATGGAGGCTGGGAGGTGATGGGTGGATCAAGGAGGACGGGAGGGTGGGAATAGTGATAGAGGCTGGGAGGTGATGGGTTCATCCAGACGAGGAGGGGACGGTTGAAATAGTGACAGAGGCTGGGGAGTGAAGGGTGGATCCAGACGAGGAGGGGAGGGTGGGAATATTGACATAGGCTGGGAGGAGATGGGTGGATCCAGACGAGGAAGGGACGTTTGGAATACTGACAGAGGCTGGGAGCTGATGGGTTGATCCAGACAAAGAGGGGACGGTTGGAATAGTGATAGTGGCTGGGAGGTGATGGGTTCATCCAGACGAGGAGGGGACGGTTGGAATAGTGACAGAGGCTGGGGAGTGAAGGGTGGATCCAGACGAGCAGGGGAGGGTGGGAATATTGACAGAGGCTGGGAGGAGATGGGTGGATCCAGGGAGCATGGGAGGGTGGGATTCGTGACGGGACTGGGAGGTGATGGGTGGATCCAGACGAGGAGGGTAGGGTGGGAATAGTGACAGATGCTGGGAGGTGATGGGCGGATCCAGGGAGGAGAGGACCGTGGGAATAGTGAGAGAGGCTGGGAGGTGATGGGTGGATCCAGGGAAGACAGGAGAGTGGGAATAGTGACAGAGGCTGGGAGGTGATGGGTGGATCCAGGGTGGATGGGTGAGTGGGAATAGTGACAGAGGCTGGGAGGAGATGGGTGGATCCAGGGAGGAGGGGAGGTGGGAATAGTGATTGAGGCTGGGAGGTGATGGGTGGATCCAGGGAGGATGGGAGGGTGGGCATATTGACAAAGGCTGGGAGGAGTTGGGTGGTTCCAGATGAGGAGGGGAGGGTGGGAATAGTGATGGAGGCTGGGAGGTGATGGGTGGATCAAGGAGGACGGGAGGGTGGGAATAGTGATAGAGGCTGGGAGGTGATGGGTTCATCCAGACGAGGAGGGGACGGTTGAAATAGTGACAGAGGCTGGGGAGTGAAGGGTGGATCCAGACGAGGAGGGGAGGGTGGGAATATTGACATAGGCTGGGAGGAGATGGGTGGATCCAGACGAGGAAGGGACGTTTGGAATACTGACAGAGGCTGGGAGCTGATGGGTTGATCCAGACAAAGAGGGGACGGTTGGAATAGTGATAGTGGCTGGGAGGTGATGGGTTCATCCAGACGAGGAGGGGACGGTTGGAATAGTGACAGAGGCTGGGGAGTGAAGGGTGGATCCAGACGAGCAGGGGAGGGTGGGAATATTGACAGAGGCTGGGAGGAGATGGGTGGATCCAGGGAGCATGGGAGGGTGGGATTCGTGACGGGACTGGGAGGTGATGGGTGGATCCAGACGAGGAGGGTAGGGTGGGAATAGTGACAGATGCTGGGAGGTGATGGGCGGATCCAGGGAGGAGAGGACCGTGGGAATAGTGAGAGAGGCTGGGAGGTGATGGGTGGATCCAGGGAAGACAGGAGAGTGGGAATAGTGACAGAGGCTGGGAGGTGATGGGTGGATCCAGGGTGGATGGGTGAGTGGGAATAGTGACAGAGGCTGGGAGGAGATGGGTGGATCCAGGGAGGAGGGGAGGTGGGAATAGTGACTGAGGCTGTGAGGTGATGGGTGGATCCAGACGAGGAGGGGAAGGTGGGAATTGTGACAAAGTCTGGGGAGTGAAGGGTGGATCCGGAAGAGTTGGGGAGGGTGGTAATATTGACAGAGGCTGGCAGGAGATTGGTGGATCCAGGGAGCATGGAAGGGTGGGATTAGTGACGGGACTGGGAGGTGATGGGTGTATCCAGATGAGGAGGGGAGTGTGGGAATAGTGACAGAGGCTGGGAGGTGATGGGTGGATCCAGGGAGGAGGGGACAGAGGGAATAGTGACAGAGGCTGGGAGGTGATGGGTGGATCCAGACGAGGAGGGGAGGGTGGGAATAGTGACTGAGGCTGAGAGGTGATGGGTGGATCAAGACGAGGAGGGGAGGTGGGAATAGTGACAGAGGCTCGGAGTGATGGGTGGATCAAGACGAGGAGGGGATGGTGGGAATAGTGACAGAGGCTGGGAGGTGATGGGTGTAGCCAGGGAGGACGGGTGAGTGGGAATAGTGACAGAGGCTGGGAGGTGATGGGTGGATCCAGGGAGGAGGGGAGGTGGGAATAGTGACAGAGGCTGGGAGGTGATGGGTCGATCCAGACGAGGAGGTGACGGTGGGAATAGTGACAGAGGCTGGGGAGTGAAGGGTGGATCCAGACGAGGAGGGGAGGGCGGGAATAGTGACTGCGGCTGTGAGGTGATGGGTGGATCCAGACGAGGAGGGGACGATGGGAATTGTGACAAAGTCTGGGGAGTGAAGGGTGGATCCGGAAGAGCTGGGGAGGGTGGTAATATTGACAGAGGCTGGCAGGAGATTGGTGGATCCAGGGAGCATGGAAGGGTGGGATTAGTGACGGGACTGGGAGGTGATGGGTGTATCCAGATGAGGAGGGGAGTGTGGGAATAGTGACAGAGGCTGGGGAGTGAAGGGTGGATCCAGACGAGGAGGGGAGGGCGGGAATAGTGACAGAGGCTTTGAGGTGATGGGTGGATCCAGACGAGGAGTGGAGGGTGGGAATAGTGACAGAGGTTGCGAGGTGATGGGTGGATCCAGGGAGGACGGGAGAGTGGGAATATTGACAGAGGCTGGGAGGTGATGGGAGGAGGGGAGGGTGGGAATAGTGATGGAGGCTGGGAGGCGTTGGGTGGATCCAGGGAGGAGGGGAGTTGGGAATAGTGATTGAGGCTGGGAGGTGATGGGTGGATCCAGGGAGGATGGGAGGGTGGGCATATTGACAAAGGCTGGGAGGAGTTGGGTGGTTCCAGATGAGGAGGGAAGGGTGGGAATAGTGATGGAGGCTGGGAGGTGATGGGTGGATCAAGGGAGGACGGGAGAGTGGGAATAGTGACAGAGGCTGGGAGGTGATGGATGGATCCAGACGAGGAAGGGACGGTTGGAATACTGACAGAGGCTGGGAGCTGATGGGTTGATCCAGACAAAGAGGGGACGGTTGGAATAGTGATAGAGGCTGGGAGGTGATGGGTTCATCCAGACGAGGAGGGGACGGTTGGAATAGTGACAGAGGCTGGGGAGTGAAGGGTGGATCCAGACGAGCAGGGGAGGGTGGGAATATTGACAGAGGCTGGGAGGAGATGGGTGGATCCAGGGAGCATGGGAGCGTGGGATTCGTGACGGGACTGGGAGGTGATGGGTGGATCCAGACGAGGAGGGGAGGGTGGGAATAGTGACAGATGCTGGGAGGAGATGGGCGGATCCAGGGAGGAGAGGACGGTGGGAATAGTGAGAGAGGCTGGGAGGTGATGGGTGGATCCAGGGAAGACAGGAGAGTGGGAATAGTGACAGAGGCTGGGAGGTGATGGGTGGATCCAGGGTGGATGGGTGAGTGGGAATAGTGACAGAGGCTGGGAGGTGATGGGTGGATCCAGGGAGGAGGGGAGGTGGGAATGGTGACTGAGGCTGTGAGGTGATGGGTGGATCCAGACGAGGAGGGGAAGGTGGGAATTGTGACAAAGTCTGGGGAGTGAAGGGTGGATCCAGAAGAGCTGGGGAGGGTGGTAATATTGACAGAGGCCGGCAGGAGATTGGTGGATCCAGGGAGCATGGAAGGGTGGGATTAGTGACGGGACTGGGAGGTGATGGGTGTATCCAGATGAGGAGGGGAGTGTGGGAATAGTGACTGAGGCTGAGAGGTGATGGGTGGATCAAGACGAGGAGGGGAGGTGGGAATAGTGACAGAGGCTGGGAGTGATGGGTGGATCAAGACGAGGAGGGGTTGGTGGGATTAGTGACAGAGGCTGGGAGGTGATGGGTGGAGCCAGGGAGGACGGGTGAGTGGGAATAGTGACAGAGGCTGGGAGGTGATGGGTGGATCCAGGTAGGAGGGGAGGTGGGAATAGTGACAGAGGCTGGGAGGTGATGGGTCGATCCAGACGAGGAGGTGACGGTGGGAATAGTGACAGAGGCTGGTGAGTGAAGGGTGGATCCAGACGAGGAGGGGAGGGCGGGAATAGTGACTGCGGCTGTGAGGTGATGGGTGGATCCAGACGAGGAGGGGACGGTGGGAATTGTGACAAAGTCTGGGGAGTGAAGGGTGGATCCGGAAGAGCTGGGGAGGGTGGTAATATTGACAGAGGCTGGCAGGAGATTGGTGGATCCAGGGAGCATGGAAGGGTGGGATTAGTGACGGGACTGGGAGGTGATGGGTGTATCCAGATGAGGAGGGGAGTGTGGGAATAGTGACCGAGGCTGGGGAGTGAAGGGTGGATCCAGACGAGGAGGGGAGGGCGGGAATAGTGACAGAGGCTTTGAGGTGATGGGTGGATCCAGACGAGGAGTGGAGGGTGGGAATAGTGACAGAGGTTGCGAGGTGATGGGTGGATCCAGGGAGGACGGGAGAGTGGGAATAGTGACAGAGGCTGGGAGTGATGGGTGGATCAAGACGAGGAGGGGTTGGTGGGATTAGTGACAGAGGCTGGGAGGTGATGGGTGGAGCCAGGGAGGACGGGTGAGTGGGAATAGTGACAGAGGCTGGGAGGTGATGGGTGGATCCAGGGAGGAGGGGAGGTGGGAATAGTGACAGAGGCTGGGAGGTGATGGGTCGATCCAGACGAGGAGGTGACGGTGGGAATAGTGACAGAGGCTGGGGAGTGAAGGGTGGATCCAGACGAGGAGGGGAGGGCGGGAATAGTGACTGCGGCTGTGAGGTGATGGGTGGATCCAGACGAGGAGGGGACGGTGGGAATTGTGACAAATTCTGGGGAGTGAAGGGTGGATCCGGAAGAGCTGGGGAGGGTGGTAATATTGACAGAGGCTGGCAGGAGATTGGTGGATCCAGGGAGCATGGAAGGGTGGGATTAGTGACGGGACTGGGAGGTGATGGGTGTATCCAGATGAGGAGGGGAGTGTGGGAATAGTGACCGAGGCTGGGGAGTGAAGGGTGGATCCAGACGAGGAGGGGAGGGCGGGAATAGTGACAGAGGCTTTGAGGTGATGGGTGGATCCAGACGAGGAGTGGAGGGTGGGAATAGTGACAGAGGTTGCGAGGTGATGGGTGGATCCAGGGAGGACGGGAGAGTGGGAATATTGACAGAGGCTGGGAGGTGATGGGAGGAGGGGAGGGTGGGAATAGTGATGGAGGCTGGGAGGAGATGGGTGGATCCAGGGAGGAGGGGAGTTGGGAATAGTGATTGAGGCTGGGAGGTGATGGGTGGATCCAGGGAGGATGGGAGGGTGGGCATATTGACAAAGGCTGGGAGGAGTTGGGTGGTTCCAGATGAGGAGGGGAGGGTGGGAATAGTGATGGAGGCTGGGAGGTGATGGGTGGATCAAGGAGGACGGGAGGGTGGGAATAGTGATAGAGGCTGGGAGGTGATGGGTTCATCCAGACGAGGAGGGGACGGTTGAAATAGTGACAGAGGCTGGGGAGTGAAGGGTGGATCCAGACGAGGAGGGGAGGGTGGGAATATTGACATAGGCTGGGAGGAGATGGGTGGATCCAGACGAGGAAGGGACGTTTGGAATACTGACAGAGGCTGGGAGCTGATGGGTTGATCCAGACAAAGAGGGGACGGTTGGAATAGTGATAGTGGCTGGGAGGTGATGGGTTCATCCAGACGAGGAGGGGACGGTTGGAATAGTGACAGAGGCTGGGGAGTGAAGGGTGGATCCAGACGAGCAGGGGAGGGTGGGAATATTGACAGAGGCTGGGAGGAGATGGGTGGATCCAGGGAGCATGGGAGGGTGGGATTCGTGACGGGACTGGGAGGTGATGGGTGGATCCAGACGAGGAGGGTAGGGTGGGAATAGTGACAGATGCTGGGAGGTGATGGGCGGATCCAGGGAGGAGAGGACCGTGGGAATAGTGAGAGAGGCTGGGAGGTGATGGGTGGATCCAGGGAAGACAGGAGAGTGGGAATAGTGACAGAGGCTGGGAGGTGATGGGTGGATCCAGGGTGGATGGGTGAGTGGGAATAGTGACAGAGGCTGGGAGGAGATGGGTGGATCCAGGGAGGAGGGGAGGTGGGAATAGTGACAAAGTCTGGGGAGTGAAGGGTGGATCCGGAAGAGCTGGGGAGGGTGGTAATATTGACAGAGGCTGGCAGGAGATTGGTGGATCCAGGGAGCATGGAAGGGTGGGATTAGTGACGGGACTGGGAGGTGATGGGTGTATCCAGATGAGGAGGGGAGTGTGGGAATAGTGACAGAGGCTGGGAGGTGATGGGTGGATCCAGGGAGGAGGGGACAGAGGGAATAGTGACAGAGGCTGGGAGGTGATGGGTGGATCCAGACGAGGAGGGGAGGGTGGGAATAGTGACTGAGGCTGAGAGGTGATGGGTGGATCAAGACGAGGAGGGGAGGTGGGAATAGTGACAGAGGCTGGGAGTGATGGGTGGATCAAGACGAGGAGGGGATGGTGGGAATAGTGACAGAGGCTGGGAGGTGATGGGTGTAGCCAGGGAGGACGGGTGAGTGGGAATAGTGACAGAGGCTGGGAGGTGATGGGTGGATCCAGGGAGGAGGGGAGGTGGGAATAGTGACAGAGGCTGGGAGGTGATGGGTCGATCCAGACGAGGAGGTGACGGTGGGAATAGTGACAGAGGCTGGGGAGTGAAGGGTGGATCCAGACGAGCAGGGGAGGGCGGGAATAGTGACTGCGGCTGTGAGGTGATGGGTGGATCCAGACGAGGAGGGGACGATGGGAATTGTGACAAAGTCTGGGGAGTGAAGGGTGGATCCGGAAGAGCTGGGGAGGGTGGTAATATTGACAGAGGCTGGCAGGAGATTGGTGGATCCAGGGAGCATGGAAGGGTGGGATTAGTGACGGGACTGGGAGGTGATGGGTGTATCCAGATGAGGAGGGGAGTGTGGGAATAGTGACAGAGGCTGGGGAGTGAAGGGTGGATCCAGACGAGGAGGGGAGGGCGGGAATAGTGACAGAGGCTTTGAGGTGATGGGTGGATCCAGACGAGGAGTGGAGGGTGGGAATAGTGACAGAGGTTGCGAGGTGATGGGTGGATCCAGGGAGGACGGGAGAGTGGGAATATTGACAGAGGCTGGGAGGTGATGGGAGGAGGGGAGGGTGGGAATAGTGATGGAGGCTGGGAGGCGTTGGGTGGATCCAGGGAGGAGGGGAGTTGGGAATAGTGATTGAGGCTGGGAGGTGATGGGTGGATCCAGGGAGGATGGGAGGGTGGGCATATTGACATAGGCTGGGAGGAGTTGGGTGGTTCCAGATGAGGAGGGAAGGGTGGGAATAGTGATGGAGGCTGGGAGGTGATGGGTGGATCAAGGGAGGACGGGAGAGTGGGAATAGTGACAGAGGCTGGGAGGTGATGGATGGATCCAGACGAGGAAGGGACGGTTGGAATACTGACAGAGGCTGGGAGCTGATGGGTTGATCCAGACAAAGAGGGGACGGTTGGAATAGTGATAGAGGCTGGGAGGTGATGGGTTCATCCAGACGAGGAGGGGACGGTTGGAATAGTGACAGAGGCTGGGGAGTGAAGGGTGGATCCAGACGAGGAGGGGAGGGTGGGAATAGTGACAGATGCTGGGAGGAGATGGGCGGATCCAGGGAGGAGAGGACGGTGGGAATAGTGAGAGAGGCTGGGAGGTGATGGGTGGATCCAGGGAAGACAGGAGAGTGGGAATAGTGACAGAGGCTGGGAGGTGATGGGTGGATCCAGGGTGGATGGGTGAGTGGGAATAGTGACAGAGGCTGGGAGGTGATGGGTGGATCCAGGGAGGAGGGGAGGTGGGAATGGTGACTGAGGCTGTGAGGTGATGGGTGGATCCAGACGAGGAGGGGAAGGTTGGAATTGTGACAAAGTCTGGGGAGTGAAGGGTGGATCCAGAAGAGCTGGGGAGGGTGGTAATATTGACAGAGGCCGGCAGGAGATTGGTGGATCCAGGGAGCATGGAAGGGTGGGATTAGTGACGGGACTGGGAGGTGATGGGTGTATCCAGATGAGGAGGGGAGTGTGGGAATAGTGACTGAGGCTGAGAGGTGATGGGTGGATCAAGACGAGGAGGGGAGGTGGGAATAGTGACAGAGGCTGGGAGTGATGGGTGGATCAAGACGAGGAGGGGTTGGTGGGATTAGTGACAGAGGCTGGGAGGTGATGGGTGGAGCCAGGGAGGACGGGTGAGTGGGAATAGTGACGGAGGCTGGGAGGTGATGGGTGGATCAAGGGAGGACGGGAGAGTGGGAATAGTGACAGAGGCTGGGAGGTGATGGGTGGATCCAGGGTGGATGGGTGAGTGGGAATAGTGACAGAGGCTGGGAGGTGATGGGTGGATCCAGGGAGGAGGGGAGGTGGGAATAGTGACTGAGGCTGTGAGGTGATGGGTGGATCCAGACGAGGAGGGGAAGGTGGGAATTGTGACAAAGTCTGGGGAGTGAAGGGTGGATCCAGAAGAGCTGGGGAGGGTGGTAATATTGACAGAGGCCGGCAGGAGATTGGTGGATCCAGGGAGCATGGAAGGGTGGGATTAGTGACGGGACTGGGAGCTGATGGGTGTATCCAGATGAGGAGGGGAGTGTGGGAATAGTGACAGAGGCTGGGAGGTGATGGGTGGATCCAGGGAGGAGGGGACAGAGGGAATAGTGACAGAGGCTGGGAGGTGATGGGTGGATCAAGACGAGGAGGGGAGGTGGGAATAGTGACAGAGGCTGGGAGTGATGGGTGGATCAAGACGAGGAGGGGATGGTGGGAATAGTGACAGAGGCTGGGAGGTGTTGGGTGGAGCCAGGGAGGACGGGTGAGTGGGAATAGTGACAGAGGCTGGGAGGTGATGGGTGGATCCAGGGAGGAGGGGAGGTGGGAATAGTGACAGAGGCTGGGAGGTGATGGGTCGATCCAGACGAGGAGGTGACGGTGGGAATAGTGACAGAGGCTGGGGAGTGAAGGGTGGATCCAGACGAGGAGGGGAGGGCGGGAATAGTGACAGAGGTTGCGATGTGATGGGTGGATCCAGGGAGGACGGGAGAGTGGGAATATTGACAGAGGCTGGGAGGTGATGGGAGGAGGGGAGGGTGGGAATAGTGATGGAGGCTGGGAGGAGTTGGGTGGATCCAGGGAGGAGGGGAGTTGGGAATAGTGATTGAGGCTGGGAGGTGATGGGTGGATCCAGGGAGGATGGGAGGGTGGGAATATTGACAAAGGCTGGGAGGAGTTGGGTGGTTCCAGATGAGGTGGGGAGTGTGGGAATAGTGATGGAGGCTGGGAGGTGATGGGTGGATCAATGGTGGACGGGAGAGTGGGAATAGTGACAGAGGCTGGGAGGTGATGGATGGATCCAGACGAGGAGGGGAAGGTGGGAATTGTGACAGAGTCTGGGGAGTGAAGGGTGGATCCAGACGAGGAGGGGATGGTTGGAACAGTGACAGAGGTTGGGAGGTGATGGGTGGATCCAGACGAGGAAGGGACGGTTGGAATAGTGACAGCGGCTGGGAGCTGATGGGTTGATCCAGACAAAGAGGGGACGGTTGGAATAGTGACAGAGGCTGGGAGGTCATGGGTTCATCCAGACGAGGAGGGGACGGTTGGAATAGTGACAGAGGCTGGGGAGTGAAGGGTGGATCCAGACGAGCAGGGGAGGATGGGAATATTGACAGAGTCTGGGAGGAGATGGGTGGATCCAGGGAGCATGGGAGGGTGGGATTCGTGACGGGACTGGGAGGTGATGGGTAGATCCAGACGAGGAGGGGAGGGTGGGAATAGTGACAGATGCTGGGAGGTGATGGGTGGATCCAGACGAGGAAGGGACGGTTGGAATAGTGACAGAGGCTGGGAGCTGATGGGTTGATCCAGACAAAGAGGGGACGGTTGGAATAGTGACAGAGGCTGGGAGGTGATGGGTGGATCCAGACGAGGAGGGGAAGGTGGGAATTGTGACAGAGTCTGGGGAGTGAAGGGTGGATCCAGACGAGGAGGGGACGGTTGGAATAGTGACAGAGGCTGGGAGGTGATGGGTGGATCCAGACGAGGAAGGGACGGTTGGCATACTGACAGAGGCTGGGAGCTGATGGGTTGATCCAGACAAAGAGGGGACGGTTGGAATAGTGATAGAGGCTGGGAGGTGATGGGTTCATCCAGACGAGGAGGGGACGGTTGGAATAGTGACAGAGGCTGGGGAGTGAAGGGTGGATCCAGACGAGCAGGGGAGGGTGGGAATATTGACAGAGGCTGGGAGGTGATGGGTGGATCCAGGGAGCATGGGAGGGTGGGATTCGTGACGGGACTGGGAGGTGATGGGTGGATCCAGGGAGGACGGGAGGTGGGAATAGTGACAGAGTCTGGGAGCGAATGGATGGATTCAGACGAGGCGGGGAGGGTGGGATTTGTGACAGAGGCTGGGAGGTGATGCGTAGATCCGGACAAGGAGGGTAGTGTGGGAATAGTGAGAGAGGCTGAGAGGCAATGGGTGCATCCAGACGAGGAGAGGAGGGTGGGAATATTGACAGAGGCTGGGAGGTGATGGGTAGATCCAGACGAGGAGGGGAGGGTGGGAATAGTGACAGATGCTGGGAGGTGATGGGTGGATCCAGACGAGGAAGGGACGGTTGGAATAGTGACAGAGGCTGGGAGCTGATGGGTTGATCCAGACAAAGAGGGGACGGTTGGAATAGTGACAGAGGCTGGGAGGTGATGGGTGGATCCAGACGAGGAGGGGAAGGTGGGAATTGTGACAGAGGTTGCGAGGTGATGGGTGGATCCAGGGAGGACGGGAGAGTGGGAATATTGACAGAGGCTGGGAGGTGATGGGAGGAGGGGAGGGTGGGAATAGTGATGGAGGCTGGGAGGCGTTGGGTGGATCCAGGGAGGAGGGGAGTTGGGAATAGTGATTGAGGCTGGGAGGTGATGGGTGGATCCAGGGAGGATGGGAGGGTGGGCATATTGACAAAGGCTGGGAGGAGTTGGGTGGTTCCAGATGAGGAGGGAAGGGTGGGAATAGTGATGGAGGCTGGGAGGTGATGGGTGGATCAAGGGAGGACGGGAGAGTGGGAATAGTGACAGAGGCTGGGAGGTGATGGATGGATCCAGACGAGGAAGGGACGGTTGGAATACTGACAGAGGCTGGGAGCTGATGGGTTGATCCAGACAAAGAGGGGACGGTTGGAATAGTGATAGAGGCTGGGAGGTGATGGGTTCATCCAGACGAGGAGGGGACGGTTGGAATAGTGACAGAGGCTGGGGAGTGAAGGGTGGATCCAGACGAGCAGGGGAGGGTGGGAATATTGACAGAGGCTGGGAGGAGATGGGTGGATCCAGGGAGCATGGGAGCGTGGGATTCGTGACGGGACTGGGAGGTGATGGGTGGATCCAGACGAGGAGGGGAGGGTGGGAATAGTGACAGATGCTGGGAGGAGATGGGCGGATCCAGGGAGGAGAGGACGGTGGGAATAGTGAGAGAGGCTGGGAGGTGATGGGTGGATCCAGGGAAGACAGGAGAGTGGGAATAGTGACAGAGGCTGGGAGGTGATGGGTGGATCCAGGGTGGATGGGTGAGTGGGAATAGTGACAGAGGCTGGGAGGTGATGGGTGGATCCAGGGAGGAGGGGAGGTGGGAATGGTGACTGAGGCTGTGAGGTGATGGGTGGATCCAGACGAGGAGGGGAAGGTGGGAATTGTGACAAAGTCTGTGGAGTGAAGGGTGGATCCAGAAGAGCTGGGGAGGGTGGTAATATTGACAGAGGCCGGCAGGAGATTGGTGGATCCAGGGAGCATGGAAGGGTGGGATTAGTGACGGGACTGGGAGGTGATGGGTGTATCCAGATGAGGAGGGGAGTGTGGGAATAGTGACTGAGGCTGAGAGGTGATGGGTGGATCAAGACGAGGAGGGGAGGTGGGAATAGTGACAGAGGCTGGGAGTGATGGGTGGATCAAGACGAGGAGGGGTTGGTGGGATTAGTGACAGAGGCTGGGAGGTGATGGGTGGAGCCAGGGAGGACGGGTGAGTGGGAATAGTGACGGAGGCTGGGAGGTGATGGGTGGATCAAGGGAGGACGGGAGAGTGGGAATAGTGACAGAGGCTGGGAGGTGATGGGTGGATCCAGGGTGGATGGGTGAGTGGGAATAGTGACAGAGGCTGGGAGGTGATGGGTGGATCCAGGGAGGAGGGGAGGTGGGAATAGTGACTGAGGCTGTGAGGTGATGGGTGGATCCAGACGAGGAGGGGAAGGTGGGAATTGTGACAAAGTCTGGGGAGTGAAGGGTGGATCCAGAAGAGCTGGGGAGGGTGGTAATATTGACAGAGGCCGGCAGGAGATTGGTGGATCCAGGGAGCATGGAAGGGTGGGATTAGTGACGGGACTGGGAGGTGATGGGTGTATCCAGATGAGGAGGGGAGTGTGGGAATAGTGACAGAGGCTGGGAGGTGATGGGTGGATCCAGGGAGGAGGGGACAGAGGGAATAGTGACAGAGGCTGGGAGGTGATGGGTGGATCAAGACGAGGAGGGGAGGTGGGAATAGTGACAGAGGCTGGGAGTGATGGGTGGATCAAGACGAGGAGGGGATGGTGGGAATAGTGACAGAGGCTGGGAGGTGATGGGTGGAGCCAGGGAGGACGGGTGAGTGGGAATAGTGACAGAGGCTGGGAGGTGATGGGTGGATCCAGGGAGGAGGGGAGGTGGGAATAGTGACAGAGGCTGGGAGGTGATGGGTCGATCCAGACGAGGAGGTGACGGTGGGAATAGTGACAGAGGCTGGGGAGTGAAGGGTGGATCCAGACGAGGAGGGGAGGGCGGGAATAGTGACAGAGGTTGCGATGTGATGGGTGGATCCAGGGAGGACGGGAGAGTGGGAATATTGACAGAGGCTGGGAGGTGATGGGAGGAGGGGAGGGTGGGAATAGTGATGGAGGCTGGGAGGAGTTGGGTGGATCCAGGGAGGAGGGGAGTTGGGAATAGTGATTGAGGCTGGGAGGTGATGGGTGGATCCAGGGAGGATGGGAGGGTGGGAATATTGACAAAGGCTGGGAGGAGTTGGGTGGTTCCAGATGAGGAGGGGAGTGTGGGAATAGTGATGGAGGCTGGGAGGTGATGGGTGGATCAATGGTGGACGGGAGAGTGGGAATAGTGACAGAGGCTGGGAGGTGATGGATGGATCCAGACGAGGAGGGGAAGGTGGGAATTGTGACAGAGTCTGGGGAGTGAAGGGTGGATCCAGACGAGGAGGGGATGGTTGGAACAGTGACAGAGGTTGGGAGGTGATGGGTGGATCCAGACGAGGAAGGGACGGTTGGAATAGTGACAGCGGCTGGGAGCTGATGGGTTGATCCAGACAAAGAGGGGACGGTTGGAATAGTGACAGAGGCTGGGAGGTCATGGGTTCATCCAGACGAGGAGGGGACGGTTGGAATAGTGACAGAGGCTGGGGAGTGAAGGGTGGATCCAGACGAGCAGGGGAGGATGGGAATATTGACAGAGTCTGGGAGGAGATGGGTGGATCCAGGGAGCATGGGAGGGTGGGATTCGTGACGGGACTGGGAGGTGATGGGTAGATCCAGACGAGGAGGGGAGGGTGGGAATAGTGACAGAGGCTGGGAGGTGATGGGTGGATCCAGACGAGGAAGGGACGGTTGGAATACTGACAGAGGCTGGGAGCTGATGGGTTGATCCAGACAAAGAGGGGACGGTTGGAATAGTGACAGAGGCTGGGAGGTGATGGGTTCATCCAGACGAGGAGGGGACGGTTGGAATAGTGACAGAGGCTGGGGAGTGAAGGGTGGATCCAGACGAGCAGGGGAGGGTGGGAATATTGACAGAGGCTGGGAGGAGATGGGTGGATCCAGGGAGCATGGGAGGGTGGAATTCGTGACGGGACTGGGAGGTGATGGGTGGATCCAGGGAGGACGGGAGGTGGGAATAGTGACAGAGTCTGGGAGCGAATGGATGGATTCAGACGAGGCGGGGAGGGTGGGATTTGTGACAGAGGCTGGGAGGTGATGCGTAGATCCGGACAAGGAGGGTAGTGTGGGAATAGTGAGAGAGGCTGAGAGGCAATGGGTGCATCCAGACGAGGAGAGGAGGGTGGGAATATTGACAGAGGCTGGGAGGTGATGGGTGGATCCAGGGAAGACAGGAGGGTGGGAATAGTGAGAGAGGCTGAGAGGTGATGGGTGGATCCAGGGAAGACAGGAGAGTGGGAATAGTGACAGAGGCTGGGAGGTGATGGGTGGATCCAGGGAGGAGGGGAAGTGGGAATAGTGACAGAGGCTGTGAGGTGATGGGTGGATCCAGACGAGGAGGGGAAGGTGGGAATTGTGACAGAGTCTGGGGAGTGAAGGGTGGATCCGGAAGAGCTGGGGAGGGTGGTAATATTGACAGAGGCTGGCAGGAGATTGGTGGATCCAGGGAGCATGGAAGGGTGGGATTAGTGACGGGACTGGGAGGTGATGGGTGGATCCAGATGAGGAGGGGAGTGTGGGAATAGTGACAGAGGCTGGGAGGTGATGGCTGGATCCAGGGAGGACGGGAGAGTGGGAATAGTGACAGAGGCTGGGAGTGATGGGTGGATCAAGACGAGGAGGGGATGGTGGGAATAGTGACAGAGGCTGGGAGGTGATGGGTGGAGCCAGGGAGGACGGGAAAGTGGGAATAGTGACAGAGGCTGGGAGGTGATGGGTGGATCCAGGGAGGAGGGGAGGTGGGAATAGTGACAGAGGCTGGGAGGTGATGGGTCGATCCAGACGAGGAGGTGACGGTGGGAATAGTGACAGAGGCTGGGGAGTGAAGGGTGGAGCCAGGGAGGACGGGTGAGTGGGAATAGTGACAGAGGCTGGGAGGTGATGGGTGGATCCAGGGAGGAGGGGAGGTGGGAATAGTGACAGAGGCTGGGAGGTGATGGGTCGATCCAGACGAGGAGGTGACGGTGGGAATAGTGACAGAGGCTGGGGAGTGAAGGGTGGATCTAGACGAGGAGGGGAGGGCGGGAATAGTGACTGCGGCTGTGAGGTGATGGGTGGATCCAGACGAGGAGGGGACGGTGGGAATTGTGACAAAGTCTGGGGAGTGAAGGGTGGATCCGGAAGAGCTGGGGAGGATGGTAATATTGACAGAGGCTGGCAGGAGATTGGTGGATCCAGGGAGCATGGAAGGGTGGGATTAGTGACGGGACTGCGAGGTGATGGGTGTATCCAGATGAGGAGCGGAGTGTGGGAATAGTGACAGAGGCTGGGGAGTGAAGGGTGGATCCAGACGAGGAGGGGAGGGCGGGAATAGTGACAGAGGCTTTGAGGTGATGGGTGGATCCAGACGAGGAGTGGAGGGTGGGAATATTGACAGAGGCTGGGAGGAGATGTGTGGATCCAGGGAGCATGGGAGGGTGGGATTCGTGACGGGACTTGGAGGTGATGGGTGTATCCAGATGAGGAGGGGAGGGTGGGGATAGTGACAGAGGCTGGGAGGTGATGGGCGGATCCAGTCGAGGAGGGGAGGGTGGGAATAGTGATGGAGGCTGGGAGGTGATGGGTGGATCCAGACGAGGAGGGGAGGGTGGGAATAGTGATGGAGGCTGGGAGGAGATGGGTGGATCCAGATGAGGAGGGGAGGGTGGGAATAGTGATGGAGGCTGGGACATGATGGGTGGATCTAGGGAGGACGGGAGAGTGGGAATAGTGACAGAGGCTGGGAGGTGATGGGCGGATCCAGGGAGGAGGGGAAGTTGGGAATAGTGACGGGGGCTGGGAGGTGATGGGTCGATCCAGGGAGGACGGCAGAGTGGGAATAGTGACAGAGGCTGGGAGGTGATGGGTGGATCCCGGGAGGACAGGAGACTGGGAATAGTGACAGAGGCTGGGAGGTGATGGGTGGATCCAGGGAGGAGGGGAGTTGGGAATAGTGACAGAGGCTGGGAGGTGATGGGTGGATCCAGGGAGGACAGGAGAGTGGGAATAGTGACAGAAGCTGGGAGGTGATGGGTGGATCCAGGGTGGATGGGAGGGTGGGAATATTGACAAAGGCTGGGAGGAGTTAGGTGGTTCCAGGGAGCATGGGAGGGTGGGAATATTGACGTGACTGGGAGGAGATGGGTGGATCCAGATGAGTAGGGGAGTGTGGGAATAGTGACAGAGGCTGGGAGGTGATGGGTGGATCCAGTCGAGGAGGGGAGGGTGGGAATAGTGATGGAGGCTGGGAGGTGATGGGTGGATCCAGGGAGGACGGGAGAGTGGGAATAGTGACAGAGGCTGGGAGGTGATGGGTGGATCCAGGGAGGACGGCAGAGTGGGAATAGTGACGGAGGCTGGGAGCTGATGGGTGGATCCAGATGAGGAGGGGAGGTGGGAATAGTGACAGAGGCTGGGGAGTGAATGGTGGATCCGGAAGAGCTGGGGAGGATGCTAATATTGACAGAGGCTGGCAGGAGGTGGGTGGATCCAGACGAAGAGGAGAGGGTGGGAATCGTGACGGGACTGGGAGGTGATGGGTGTATCCAAATGAGGAGAAGAGGGCGGGCATAGTGACAGATGCTGGGCGGTGTTGGGTGGATCCAGACGAGGAGGGGAGGGTGGGAATAGTGATGGAGGCTGGGAGGTGATGGGTGGATCCAGTCGAGGAGGCGAGGGTGGGAATAGTGACGGAGGCTGGGAGGTGATGGGTGGATCCAGGGAGGAGGGGAGAGTGGGAATAGTGACAGAGGCTGGGAGGTGATGGGTGGATCCAGGGAGGAGGGGAGGGTGGGAATCGTGACAGAGGCTGGGAGGTGATGGGTGGATCCAGGGAGGACGGCAGAGTGGGAATATTGACAAGAGGCTGGGAGGTGATGGGAGGAGGGGAGGTGGGAATAGCGATGGATGCTGGGAGGAGTTGGGTTGATCCAGGGAGGAGGGGAGGGTGGGAATAGTGATGGAGGCTGGGAGGTGATGGTTGGATGCAGGGAGGAGGGGAGGTGGGAATAGTGACCGAGGCTGTGAGGTGATGGGTGGATCCAGACGAGGAGGGGAGGGTGGGAATAGTGATGGAGGCTGGGAGGAGATGGGTGGATCCAGATGAGGAGGGGAGGGTGGGAATAGTGATGGAGGCTGGGAGGTGATGGGTGGATCTAGGGAGGACGGGAGAGTGGGAATAGTGACAGAGGCTGGGAGGTGATGGGTGGATCCAGGGAGGAGGGGAAGTTGGGAATAGTGACGGGGGCTGGGAGGTGTTGGGTCGATCCAGACGAGGAGGGGAAGTTGGGAATAGTGACGGGGGCTGGGAGGTGATGGGTCGATCCAGACGGGGAGGGGACGGAGTGAATAGTGACAGAGGCTGGGAGGTGATGGGTGGATCCGGGGAGGACGGCAGAGTGGGAATAGTGACGGAGGCTGAGAGGTGATGGGTGGATCCAGACGAGCAGGGGAGCGTGGGAATATTGACAGAGGCTGGGAGGAGATGTTTGGATCCAGGGATCATGAGAGGGTGGGATTCGTGACGGGACTGGGAGGTGATGGGTGTATCCAGATGAGGAGGGGAGGGTGGGAATAGTGACAGAGGCTGGGAGGTGATGGGTGGATCCAGATGAGGACGGGAGGGTGGGAAAAGTGAGGGACGTTGGGAGGTGGTGGTTGGATCCAGGGAGGAGGGGAGGTGGGAATAGTGATGGAGGCTGGGAGTGATGGGTGGATCCAGGGAGGACGGGAAAGTGGGAATAGTGACAGAGGCTGGGAGATGATGGGTAGATCCAGACGAGGAGGGGATGGTGGGAATAGTGACAGATGCTGGGAGGTGATGGGTGGATCCAGGGAGGAGGGGAGGTGGGAATAGTGACAGAGGGTGGGAGGTGATGGGTCGATCCAGACGAGGAGGTGACGGTGGGAATAGTGACAGAGGCTGGGGAGTGAACGGTGGATCCAGACGAGCTGGGGAGGGTGGGAATATTGACAGAGGCTGGCAGGAGATGGGTGGATCCAGGGAGAATGGGAGAGTGGGAATAGTGACAGAGGCTGGGAGGTGATGGGTGGATCCAGGGAGGAGGGGAGAGTGGGAATAGTGACAGAGGCTGGGAGGTGATGGGTTCATGCAGGGAGGAGGGGAGTTCGGAATTGTGCCAGAGGCTGGGAGGTGATGGGTGGATCCAGAAGAGGAGGCGACGGTGGGAATAGTGACAGAGGCTGGGGAGTGAATGGTGGATCCGGAAGAGCTGGGGAGGGTGCTAATATTGACAGAGGCTGGCAGGAGATGGGTGGATCCAGACGAAGAGGAGAGGGTGCGAATCGTGATGGGACTGGGAGGTTATGGGTGTATCCAAATGAGGAGGGGAGGGCGGGCATAGTGACAGATGCTGGGAGGTGATGGGTGGATCCAGACGAGGAGGGGAGGGTGGGAATAGTGATGGAGGCTGGGAGGTGATGGGTGGATCCAGTCGAGGAGGCGAGGGTGGAAATAGTGACGGAGGCTGGGAGGTGATGGGTGGATCCAGGGAGGAGGGGAGGGTGGGAATCGTGACAGGCTGGGAGGTGATGGGTGGATCCAGGGAGGACGGCAGAGTGGGAATATTGACAAGAGGCTGGGAGGTGATGGGAGGAGGGGAGGTGGGAATAGTGATGGATGCTGGGAGGAGTTGGGTGGATCCAGGGAGGAGGGGAGTTGGGAATAGTGATTGAGGCTGGGAGGTGATGGGTGGATCAAGACGAGGAGGGGAGGGTGGGAATAGTGACAGACGCTGGGAGGTGATGGGTGGATCCAGGGAGGACGGGAGAGTGGGAATAGTGACAGAGGCTGGGAGGTGATGGTTGGATCCAGGGAGGAGGGGAGGTGGGAATAGTGACCGAGGCTGTGAGGTGATGGGTGGATCCAGACGAGGAGGGGAGGGTGGGAATAGTGATGGAGGCTGGGAGGAGATGGGTGGATCCAGATGAGGAGGGGAGGGTGGGAATAGTGATGGAGGCTGGGAGGTGATGGGTGGATCTAGGGAGGACGGGAGAGTGGGAATAGTGACAGAGGCTGGGAGGTGATGGGTGGATCCAGGGAGGAGGGGAAGTTGGGAATAGTGACGGGGGCTGGGAGGTGTTGGGTCGATCCAGACGAGGAGGGGAAGTTGGGAATAGTGACGGGGGCTGGGAGGTGATGGGTCGATCCAGACGGGGAGGGGACGGAGTGAATAGTGACAGAGGCTGGGAGGTGATGGGTGGATCCAGGGAGGACGGCAGAGTGGGAATAGTGACGGAGGCTGGGAGGTGATGGGTGGATCCAGACGAGCAGGGGAGCGTGGGAATATTGACAGAGGCTGGGAGGAGATGTTTGGATCCAGGGAGCATGGGAGGGTGGGATTCGTGACGGGACTGGGAGGTGATGGGTGTATCCAGATGAGGACGGGAGAGTGGGAATAGTGACAGAGGCTGGGAGGTGATGGGTGGATCCAGATGAGGACGGGAGGGTGGGAAAAGTGAGGGACGTTGGGAGGTGATGGGTGGATCCAGGGAGGAGGGGAGGTGGGAATAGTGACAGAGGCTGGGAGGTGATGGGTGGATCTAGACGAGGAGGGGAGGGTGGGAATAGTGATGGAGGCTGGGAGTGATGGGTGGATCCAGGGAGGACGGGAAAGTGGGAATAGTGACAGAGGCTGGGAGGTGATGGGTAGATCCAGAGGAGGAGGGGATGGTGGGAATAGTGACAGATGCTGGGAGCTGATGGGTGGATCCAGGGAGGAGGGGAGGTGGGAATAGTGACAGAGGCTGGGAGGTGATGGATCGATCCAGACGAGGAGGTGACGGTGGGAATAGTGACAGAGGCTGGGGAGTGAACGGTGGATCCAGACGAGCTGGGGAGGGTGGGAATATTGACAGAGGCTGGCAGGAGATGGGTAGATCCAGGGAGAACGGGAGAGTGGGAATAGTGACAGAGGCTGGGAGGTGATGGGTGGATCCAGGGAGGAGGGGAGTGTGGGAATAGTGACGGAGGCTGGGAGGTGATGGGTTCATGCAGGGAGGAGGGGAGTTCGGAATTGTGCCAGAGGCTGGGAGGTGATGTGTGGATCCAGAAGAGGAGGCGACGGTGGGAATAGTGACAGAGGCTGGGGAGTGAATGGTGGATCCGGAAGAGCTGGGGAGGATGCTAATATTGACAGAGGCTGGCAGGAGGTGGGTGGATCCAGACGAAGAGGAGAGGGTGGGAATCGTGACGGGACTGGGAGGTGATGGGTGTATCCAAATGAGGAGGGGAGGGCGGGCATAGTGACAGATGCTGGGCGGTGATGGGTGGATCCAGACGAGGAGGGGAGGGTGGGAATAGTGACGGAGGCTGGGAGGTGATGGGTGGATCCAGGGAGGAGGGGAGGGTGGGAATCGTGACAGAGGCTGGGAGGTGATGGGTGGATCCAGGGAGGATGGCAGAGTGGGAATATTGACAAGAGGCTGGGAGGTGATGGGAGGAGGGGAGGTGGGAATAGTGATGGATGCTGGGAGGAGTTGGGTGGATCCAGGGAGGAGGGGAGTTGGGAATAGTGATGGAGGCTGGGAGGTGATGGTTGGATCAAGACGAGGAGGGGAGGGTGGGAATAGTGACAGACGCTGGGAGGTGATGGGTGGGTCCAGGGAGGACGGGAGAGTGGGAATAGTGACAGAGGCTGGCAGGAGATGGGTGGATCCAGACGAAGAGGAGAGGGTGGGAATAGTGACGGGACTGGGAGGTGATGGGTGTATCCAAATGAGGAGGGGAGGGCGGGCATAGTGACAGATGCTGGGAGGTGATGGGTGGATCCAGACGAGGAGGGGAGGGTGGGAATAGTGATGGAGGCTGGGAGGTGATGGGTGGATCCAGTCGAGGAGGCGAGGGTGGGAACAGTGACGGAGGCTGGGAGGTGATGGGTCGATCCAGATGAGGAGTGGAGGTGGGAATAGTGACAGAGGCTGGGAGCTGTTGGGTGGATCCAGATGAGGAGGGGAGGTGGGAATAGTGACAGAGGCTGGGAGGTGATGGGAGGAGGGGAGGGTGGGAATGGTGACAGACGCTGGGTGGTGATGGGTGGAACCAGGGAGGACGGGAGGGTGGGAATAGTGACAGAGGCTGGGAGGTGATGGGAGGAGGGGAGGGTGGGAATAGTGACAGACGCTGGGAGGTGATGGGTGGATCCAGGGAGGACGGGAGGGTGGGAATAGTGACAGAGGCTATGAGGTGATGGGTGGATCCAGGGAGGACGGGAGAGTGGGAATAGTGACAGAGGCTGGGAGGTGATGGGTGGATCCAGACGAGGAGGGGAGGGTGGTAATAGTGATGGAGGCTGGGAGTTGATGGGTGGATCCAGGGAGGACGGGAGAATGGGAATAGTGACAGAGGCTGGGAGGTGATGGGTGGATCCAGGGAGGAGGGGAAGGTGGGAATAGTGAAGGAGGCTGGGAGGTGATGGGTCGATCCAGACGAGGAGGGGACAGAGGGAATAGTGACAGAGGCTGGGAGGTGATGGGTGGATCCAGACGAGGAGGGGAGGGTGGGAATCGTGACAGAGGCTGGGAGGTGATGGGTCGATCCAGCGAGGACGGCAGAGTGGGAATATTGACAGAGGCTGGGAGGTGATGGGAGGAGGGGAGGGTGGGAATAGTGATGCAGGCTGGGAGGAGTGGGGTAGATCCAGGGAGGAGGGGAGTTGGGAATAGTGATGGAGGCTGGGAGGTGATGGGTGGATCCAGACGAGGAGGGGAGGATGGGAATAGTGAAGAAGGCTGGGAGGAGTTGGGTGGATCCAGGGAGGAGGGGAGTTGGGAATAGTGACAGAGGCTGGGAGGTGATGGGTGTATCCAGATGAGGAGGGGAGGTGGGAATAGTGACAGAGGCTGGGAGGTGATGGGAGGAGGGGAGGGTGGGAATTGTGATTGAGGCTTGGAGGTGATGGGTGGATACAGGGCGGAGGGGAGAGTGGGAATAGTGACAGACGCTGGGAGGTGATGGGTAGATCCAGGGAGGACTGGAGAGTGGGAATAGTGATGGAGGCTGGGAGGTGATGGGTGGCTCCAGGGAGGACGGGAGAGTGGGAATAGTGACAGAGGCTGGGAGGTGATGGGTGGATCCAGGGAGGAGGGGAAGTTGGGAACAGTGACGGAGGCTGGGAGGTGATGGGTGGATCCAGGGAGGAGGGGAAGTTGGGAATAGTGACAGAGGCTGGGAGGTGATGGGTGGATCCAGGGAGGACGGCAGAGTGGGAATAGTGAAAGAGGCTGGGAGGTGATGGGTGGATCCAGGGAGGACGGCAGATTGGGAATAGTGACGGAGGCTGGGTGGTGATGGGTGGATCCAGATGAGGAGGGGAGGTGGGAATAGTGACAGAGGCTGGGAGCTGATGGGTGGATCCAGATGAGGAGGGGGTGGTAATTGAGACAGAGGCTGGGGAGTGAACGGTGGATCCAGACGAGCAGGGGAGCGTGGGAATATTGACAGAGGCTGGGAGGAGATGGGTGGATCCAGGGAGCATGGGAGGGTGGCATTCGTGACGATACTGGGAGGTGATGGGTGTATCCAGATGAGGAGGGGAGGGTGGGAATAGTGACAGAGGCTGGGAGGTGATGGGTGGATCCAGGGAGGAGGGGAGGTGGGAATAGTGACAGAGGCTGGGAGGTGATGGGTGGATCCAGACAAGGAGGGGAGGGTGGGAATAGTGATGGAGGCTGGGAGGTGATGGGTGGATCCAGGGAGCATGGGAGGGTGGGAATATTGACGTGACTGGGAGGTGATGGGTGGATCCAGACAAGGAGGGGAGAGTGGGAATAGTGACAGAGGCTGGGAGGTGATGGGTGGATCCAGACGAGGAGGGGAGGGTGGGAATAGTGACAGAGGCTGGGAGGTGATGGGTGGATCCAGACGAGGACGGGAGTGTGGGAATAGTGACAGAGGCTGGGAGGTGATGGGTGGATCCAGACGAGGAGGGGAGGGTGGGAATAGTGACAGAGGCTGGGAGGTGATGGGAGGAGGGGAGGGTGGGAATAGTGATGCAGGCTGGGAGGAGTGGGGTAGATCCAGATGAGGAGGGGAGGGTGGGAATAGTGATGGAGGCTAGGAGGAGATGGGTGGATCCAGATGAGGAGGGGAGAGTGGGATTAGTGACGGAGACTGGGAGGTGATGGGTGGATCCAGACGAGCAGGGGAGCGTGGGAATATTGACAGAGGCTGGGAGGAGATGTGTGGATCCAGGGAGCATGGGAGGGTGGGATTCGTGACGGGACTTGGAGGTGATGGGTGTATCCAGATGAGGAGGGGAGGGTGGGGATAGTGACAGATGCTGGGAGGTGATGGGTGGATCCAGACGAGGAGGGGAGGGTGGGAATAGTGATGGAGGCTGGGAGGTGATGGGTGGATCCAGTCGAGGAGGCGAGGGTGGGAATAGTGACGGAGGCTGGGAGGTGATGGGTCGATCCAGATGAGGAGGGGAGTTGGGAATAGTGACAGAGGCTGGGAGGTGATGGGTGGATCCAGATGAGGAGGGGAGGTGGGAATAGTGACAGAGGCTGGGAGGTGATGGGAGGAGGGGAGGGTGGGAATTGTGATGGAGGCTTGGAGGTGATGGGTGGATACAGGGCGGAGGGGAGAGTGGGAATAGTGACAGACGCTGGGAGGTGATGGGTAGATCCAGGGAGGACTGGAGAGTGGGAATAGTGATGGAGGCTGGGAGGTGATGGGTGGCTCCAGGGAGGACGGGAGAGTGGGAATAGTGACAGAGGCTGGGAGGTGATGGGTGGATCCAGGGAGGAGGGGAAGTTGGGAACAGTGACGGAGGCTGGGAGGTGATGGGTGGATCCAGGGAGGAGGGGAGGGTGGGAATATTGACAGAGGCTGCGAGGAGTTGGGTGGTTCCGGGGAGCATGGGAGGGTGGGAATATTGACGTGACTGGGAGGTGATGGGTGGATCCAGATGAGTAGGGGAGTGTGGGAATAGTGACAGAGGCTGGGAGGTGATGGGTGGATCCAGACGAGGAGGGGAGGGTGGGAATAGTGACAGAGGCTGGGAGGTGATGGTTGGATCCAGGGAGCATGGGAGGGTGGGATTCGTGATGGGACTGGGAGGTGATGGGTGTATCCAGATGAGGAGGGGAGGGTGGGAATAGTGATGGAGGCTGGGAGGTGATGGGTGGATCCAGATGAGGACGGGAGGGTGGGAAAAGTGAGGGAGGTTGGGAGGTGATGGGTGGATCCAGGGAGGAGGGGAGGTGGGAATAGTGACAAGAGGCTGGGAGGTGATGGGTGGATCCAGACGAGGAGGGGAGGGTGGGAATAGTGATGGAGGCTGGGAGTGATGGGTGGATCCAGGGAGGAGGGGAGGTGGGAATAGTGACAGAGGCTCGGAGGTGATGGGTCGATCCAGACGAGGAGGTGACGGTGGGAATAGTGACAGATGCTGGGGAGTGAAGAGTGGATCCAGACGAGCTGGGGAGGGGGGGAATATTGACAGAGGCTGGCAGGAGAGGGGTGGATCCAGGGAGCATAGTAGGATGGGATTCGTGACGGGACTGGGAGGTGATGGGTGTATCCAGATGAGGAGGGGAGTGTGGGAATAGTGACAGAGGCTGGGAGATGATGGGTGGATCCAGAAGAGGAGGGGAGGGCGGGAATAGTGACAGAGGCTTGGAGGTGATGGGTCAATCCAGACGAGGAGGGCAGGGTGGGAATAGTGACAGAGACTGGGAGGTGATGGGTGGATGCAGACGAGGAGGGGAGGGTGGGAATAGCGACGGGCTGGGAGGTGATGGGCGGATTGAGGGAGGACGGGAGAGTGGGAATAGTGACACAGGCTGGGAGGTGATGGGTGGATTCAGGGAGGAGGGGAGGGTGGGAATATTGACAGAGGCTGCACGGAGTTGGGTGGTTCCAGGGAGCATGGGAGGGTGGGAATATTGACGTGACTGGGAGGTGATGGGTGGATCCAGATGAGTAGGGGAGTGTGGGAATAGTGACAGAGGCTGGGAGGTGATGGGTGGATCCAGACGAGGAGGGGAGGGTGGGAATAGTGACAGAGGCTGGGAGGTGATGGGTGGATCCAGGGAGGACGGGAGAGTGGGAATAGTGACAGAGGCTGGGAGGTGATGGTTGGATCCAGGGAGGAGGGGAGGTGGGAATAGTGACGGAGGCTGGGAGGAGATGGGTGGATCCAGATGAGGAGGGGAGGGTGGGAATAGTGATGGAGGCTAGGAGGAGATGGGTGGATCCAGATGAGGAGGGGAGGGTGGGAATAGTATGGAAGCTAGGAGGAGATGGGTGGATCCAGATGAGGAGGGGAGGGAGGGAATATTGACAGAGGCTGGGAGGAGATGTGTGGATCCAGGGAGCATGGGAGGGTGGGATTCGTGACGGGACTGGGAGGTGATGGGTGTATCCAGATGAGGAGGGGAGGGTGGGAATAGTGATGGAGGCTGGGAGGAGATGGGTGGATCCAGATGAGGACGGGAGGGTGGGAAAAGTGAGGGAGGTTGGGAGGTGATGGGTGGATCCAGGGAGGAGGGGAGGTGGGAATAGTGACAGAGGCTGGGAGGTGATGGGTGGATCCAGACGAGGAGGGGAGGGTGGGAATAGTGATGGAGGCTGGGAGTGATGGGTGGATCCAGATGAGGAGGGGAGGGAGGGAATATTGACAGAGGCTGGGAGGAGATGTGTGGATCCAGGGAGCATGGGAGGGTGGGATTCGTGACGGGACTGGGAGGTGATGGGTGTATCCAGATGAGGAGGGAAGGGTGGGGATAGTGACAGAGGCTGGGAGGTGATGGGCGGATCCAGTCGAGGAGGGGAGGGTGGGAATAGTGATGGAGGCTGGGAGGTGATGGGTGGATCCAGACAAGGAGGGGAGGGTGGGAATAGTGATGGAGGCTGGGAGGAGATGGGTGGATCCAGATGAGGAGGGGAGGGTGGGAATAGTGATGGAGGCTGGGACGTGATGGGTGGATCTAGGGAGGACGGGAGAGTGGGAATAGTGACAGAGGCTGGGAGGTGATGGGCGGATCCAGGGAGGAGGGGAAGTTGGGAATAGTGACGGGGGCTGGGAGGTGATGGGTCGATCCAGACGAGGAGGGAACGGAGTGAATAGTGACAGAGGCTGTGAGGTGATGGGTGGATCCAGGGAGGACGGCAGAGTGGGAATAGTGACGGAGGCTGGGAGGTGATGGGTGGATCCAGGGAGGACGGGAGAGTGGGAATAGTGACAGAGGCTGGGAGGTGATGGTTGGATCCAGGGAGCATGGGAGGGTGGGATTCGTGACGGGACTGGGAGGTGATGGGTGTATCCAGATGAGGAGGGGAGGGTGGGAATAGTGATGGAGGCTGGGAGGTGATGGGTGGATCCAGATGAGGACGGGAGGGTGGGAAAAGTGAGGGAGGTTGGGAGGTGATGGGTGGATCCAGGGAGGAGGGGAGGTGGGAATAGTGACAAGAGGCTGGGAGGTGATGGGTGGATCCAGACGAGGAGGGGAGGGTGGGAATAGTGATGGAGGCTGGGAGTGATGGGTGGATCCAGACAAGGAGGGGAGGGTGGGAATAGTGATGGAGGCTGGGAGGAGATGGGTGGATCCAGATGAGGAGGGGAGGGTGGGAATAGTGATGGAGGCTGGGACGTGATGGGTGGATCTAGGGAGGACGGGAGAGTGGGAATAGTGACAGAGGCTGGGAGGTGATGGGCGGATCCAGGGAGGAGGGGAAGTTGGGAATAGTGACGGGGGCTGGGAGGTGATGGGTCGATCCAGACGAGGAGGGAACGGAGTGAATAGTGACAGAGGCTGTGAGGTGATGGGTGGATCCAGACGAGGAGGGAACGGAGTGAATAGTGACAGAGGCTGGGAGGTGATGGGTGGATCCAGGGAGGACGGGAGAGTGGGAATAGTGACAGAGGCTGGGAGGTGATGGTTGGATCCAGGGAGGAGGGGAGGTGGGAATAGTGACGGAGGCTGGGAGGAGATGGGTGGATCCAGATGAGGAGGGGAGGGTGGGAATAGTGATGGAGGCTAGGAGGAGATGGGTGGATCCAGATGAGGAGGGGAGAGTGGGAATAGTGACGGAGGCTGGGAGGAGATGGGTGGATCCAGATGAGGAGGGGAGGGTGGGAATAGTGATGGAAGCTAGGAGGAGATGGGTGGATCCAGATGAGGAGGGGAGGGTGGGAATATTGACAGAGGCTGGGAGGAGATGTGTGGATCCAGGGAGCATGGGAGGGTGGGATTCGTGACGGGACTGGGAGGTGATGGGTGTATCCAGATGAGGAGGGGAGGGTGGGAATAGTGATGGAGGCTGGGAGGAGATGGGTGGATCCAGATGAGGACGGGAGGTTGGGAAAAGTGAGGGAGGTTGGGAGGTGATGGGTGGATCCAGGGAGGAGGGGAGGTGGGAATAGTGACAGAGGCTGGGAGGTGATGGGTGGATCCAGACGAGGAGGGGAGGGTGGGAATAGTGATGGAGGCTGGGAGTGATGGGTGGATCCAGGGAGGAGGGGAGGTGGGAATATTGACAGAGGCTGGGAGGAGATGTGTGGATCCAGGGAGCATGGGAGGGTGGGATTCGTGACGGGACCTGGAGGTGATGGGTGTATCCAGATGAGGAGGGGAGGGTGGGGATAGTGACAGAGGCTGGGAGGTGATGGGCGGATCCAGTCGAGGAGGGGAGGGTGGGAATAGTGATGGAGGCTGGGAGGTGATGGGTGGATCCAGACAAGGAGGGGAGGGTGGGAATAGTGATGGAGGCTGGGAGGAGATGGGTGGATCCAGATGAGGAGGGGAGGGTGGGAATAGTGATGGAGGCTGGGACGTGATGGGTGGATCTAGGGAGGACGGGAGAGTGGGAATAGTGACAGAGGCTGGGAGGTGATGGGCGGATCCAGGGAGGAGGGGAAGTTGGGAATAGTGACGGGGGCTGGGAGGTGATGGGTCGATCCAGACGAGGAGGGAACGGAGTGAATAGTGACAGAGGCTGTGAGGTGATGGGTGGATCCAGGGAGGACGGCAGAGTGGGAATAGTGACGGAGGCTGGGAGGTGATGGGTGGATCCAGGGAGGACGGGAGAGTGGGAATAGTGACAGAGGCTGGGAGGTGATGGTTGGATCCAGGGAGCATGGGAGGGTGGGATTCGTGACGGGACTGGGAGGTGATGGGTGTATCCAGATGAGGAGGGGAGGGTGGGAATAGTGATGGAGGCTGGGAGGTGATGGGTGGATCCAGATGAGGACGGGAGGGTGGGAAAAGTGAGGGAGGTTGGGAGGTGATGGGTGGATCCAGGGAGGAGGGGAGGTGGGAATAGTGACAAGAGGCTGGGAGGTGATGGGTGGATCCAGACGAGGAGGGGAGGGTGGGAATAGTGATGGAGGCTGGGAGTGATGGGTGGATCCAGACAAGGAGGGGAGGGTGGGAATAGTGATGGAGGCTGGGAGGAGATGGGTGGATCCAGATGAGGAGGGAACGGAGTGAATAGTGACAGAGGCTGTGAGGTGATGGGTGGATCCAGGGAGGACGGCAGAGTGGGAATAGTGACGGAGGCTGGGAGGTGATGGGTGGATCCAGGGAGGACGGGAGAGTGGGAATAGTGACAGAGGCTGGGAGGTGATGGTTGGATCCAGGGAGCATGGGAGGGTGGGATTCGTGACGGGACTGGGAGGTGATGGGTGTATCCAGATGAGGAGGGGAGGGTGGGAATAGTGATGGAGGCTGGGAGGTGATGGGTGGATCCAGATGAGGACGGGAGGGTGGGAAAAGTGAGGGAGGTTGGGAGGTGATGGGTGGATCCAGGGAGGAGGGGAGGTGGGAATAGTGACAGAGGCTCGGAGGTGATGGGTCGATCCAGACGAGGAGGTGACGGTGGGAATAGTGACAGATGCTGGGGAGTGAAGAGTGGATCCAGGCGAGCTGGGGAGGGGGGGAATATTGACAGAGGCTGGCAGGAGAGGGGTGGATCCAGGGAGCATAGTAGGATGGGATTCGTGACGGGACTGGGAGGTGATGGGTGTATCCAGATGAGGAGGGGAGTGTGGGAATAGTGACAGAGGCTGGGAGATGATGGGTGGATCCAGAAGAGGAGGGGAGGGCGGGAATAGTGACAGGGGCTGGGAGGTGATGGGCGGATTGAGGAGGACGGGAGAGTGGGAATAGTGACACAGGCTGGGAGGTGATGGGTGGATGCAGACAAGGAGGGGAGGGTGGGAATAGCGACAGGGGCTGGGAGGTGATGGGCGGATTGAGGGAGGACGGGAGAGTGGGAATAGTGACACAGGCTGGGAGGTGATGGGTGGATTCAGGGAGGAGGGGAGGGTGGGAATATTGACAGAGGCTGGGAGGTGATGGGTGGATCCAGACGAGGAGGGGAGGGTGGTAATAGTGATGGAGGCTGGGAGTTGATGGGTGGATCCAGGGAGGACGGGAGAATGGGAATAGTGACAGAGGCTGGGAGGTGATGGGTGGATCCAGGGAGGAGGGGAAGGTGGGAATAGTGAAGGAGGCTGGGAGGTGATGGGTCGATCCAGACGAGGAGGGGACAGAGGGAATAGTGACAGAGGCTGGGAGGTGATGGGTGGATCCAGACGAGGAGGGGAGGGTGGGAATCGTGACAGAGGCTGGGAGGTGATGGGTCGATCCAGATGAGGAGGGGAGGGTGGGGATAGTGACAGAGGCTGGGAGGTGATGGGCGGATCCAGTCGAGGAGGGGAGGGTGGGAATAGTGATGGAGGCTGGGAGGTGATGGGTGGATCCAGACGAGGAGGGGAGGGTGGGAATAGTGATGGAGGCTGGGAGGAGATGGGTGGATCCAGATGAGGAGGGGAGGGTGGGAATAGTGATGGAGGCTGGGACGTGTTGGGTGGATCTAGGGAGGACGGGAGAGTGGGAATAGTGACAGAGGCTGGGAGGTGCTGGGCGGATCCAGGGGAGGAGGGGAAGTTGGGCATAGTGACGGGGGCTGGGAGGTGATGGGTCGATCCAGACGAGGAGGGAACGGAGTGAATAGTGACAGAGGCTGTGAGGTGATGGGTGGATCCAGGGAGGACGGCAGAGTGGGAATAGTGACGGAGGCTGGGAGGTGATGGGTGGATCCAGGGAGGACGGGAGAGTGGGAATAGTGACAGAGGCTGGGAGGTGATGGTTGGATCCAGGGAGCATGGGAGGGTGGGATTCGTGACGGGACTGGGAGGTGATGGGTGTATCCAGATGAGGAGGGGAGGGTGGGAATAGTGATGGAGGCTGGGAGGTGATGGGTGGATCCAGATGAGGACGGGAGGGTGGGAAAAGTGAGGGAGGTTGGGAGGTGATGGGTGGATCCAGGGAGGAGGGGAGGTGGGAATAGTGACAAGAGGCTGGGAGGTGATGGGTGGATCCAGACGAGGAGGGGAGGGTGGGAATAGTGATGGAGGCTGGGAGTGATGGGTGGATCCAGGGAGGAGGGGAGGTGGGAATAGTGACAGAGGCTCGGAGGTGATGGGTCGATCCAGACGAGGAGGTGACGGTGGGAATAGTGACAGATGCTGGGGAGTGAAGAGTGGATCCAGACGAGCTGGGGAGGGGGGGAATATTGACAGAGGCTGGCAGGAGAGGGGTGGATCCAGGGAGCATAGTAGGATGGGATTCGTGACGGGACTGGGAGGTGATGGGTGTATCCAAATGAGGAGGGGTGTGGGAATAGTGACAGAGGCTGGGAGATGATGGGTGGATCCAGAAGAGGAGGGGAGGGCGGGAATAGTGACAGAGACTGGGAGGTGATGGGTGGATGCGGACGAGGAGGGGAGGGTGGGAATAGCGACAGGGGCTGGGAGGTGATGGGCGGATTGAGGGAGGACGGGAGAGTGGGAATAGTGACACAGGCTGGGAGGTGATGGGTGGATTCAGGGAGGAGGGGAGGGTGGGAATATTGACTGAGGCTGCGAGGAGTTGGGTGGTTCCAGGGAGCATGGGAGTGTGGGAATATTGACGGGACTGGGAGCTGATGGGTGGATCCAGGGAGGAGGGGAGGTGGGAATAGTGACTGAGGCTGTGAGGTGATGGGTGGATCCAGACGAGGAGGGGAGGGTTAGAATAGTGACCGAGGCTGGGAGGTGATGGGTGGATCCAGACGAGGAGGGGAGGGTGGGAATCGTGACAGAGGCTGGGAGTTGATTGGTGTATCCAGATGAGGAGGGGAGGGTGGGGATAGTGACAGAGGCTGGGAGGTGATGGGCGGATCCAGTCGAGGAGGGGAGGGTGGGAATAGTGATGGAGGCTGGGAGGTGATGGGTGGATCCAAATGAGGAGGGGAGGGCGGGCATAGTGACAGATGCTGGGGGGTGATGGGTGGATCCAGACAAGGAGGGGAGGGTGGGAATAGTGATGGAGGCTGGGAGGTGATGGGTGGATCCAGGGAGGAGGGGAGGGTGGGAATCGTGACAGAGGCTGGGAGGTGATGGGTGGATCCAGGGAGGACGGCAGAGTGGGAATATTGACAAGAGGCTGGGAGGTGATGGGAGGAGGGGAGGTGGGAATAGTGATGGATGCTGGGAGGAGTTGGGTGGATCCAGGTAGGAGGGGAGTTGGGAATAGTGATGGAGGCTGGGAGGTGATGGTTGGATCAAGACGAGGAGGGGAGGGTGGGAATAGTGACAGACGCTGGGAGGTGATGGGTGGGTCCAGGGAGGACGGGAGAGTGGGAATAGTGACAGAGGCTGGCAGGAGATGGGTGGATCCAGACGAAGAGGAGAGGGTGGGAATAGTGACGGGACTGGGAGGTGATGGGTGTATCCAAATGAGGAGGGGAGGGCGGGCATAGTGACAGATGCTGGGAGGTGATGGGTGGATCCAGACGAGGAGGGGGAGGGTGGGAATAGTGATGGAGGCTGGGAGGTGATGGGTGGATCCAGTCGAGGAGGCGAGGGTGGGAATAGTGACGGAGGCTGGGAGGTGATGGGTCGATCCAGATGAGGAGTGGAGGTGGGAATAGTGACAGAGGCTGGGAGCTGATGGGTGGATCCAGATGAGGAGGGGAGGTGGGAATAGTGACAGAGGCTGGGAGGTGATGGGAGGAGGGGAGGGTGGGAATAGTGACAGACGCTGGGAGGTGATGGGTGGATCCAGGGAGGACGGGAGGGTGGGAATAGTGACAGAGGCTATGAGGTGATGGGTGGATCCAGGGAGGACGGGAGAGTGGGAATAGTGACAGAGGCTGGGAGGTGATGGGTGGATCCAGACGAGGAGGGGAGGGTGGTAATAGTGATGGAGGCTGGGAGTTGATGGGTGGATCCAGGGAGGACGGGAGAATGGGAATAGTGACAGAGGCTGGGAGGTGATGGGTGGATCCAGGGAGGAGGGGAAGGTGGGAATAGTGAAGGAGGCTGGGAGGTGATGGGTCGATCCAGACGAGGAGGGGACAGAGGGAATAGTGACAGAGGCTGGGAGGTGATGGGTGGATCCAGACGAGGAGGGGAGGGTGGGAATCGTGACAGAGGCTGGGAGGTGATGGGTCGATCCAGCGAGGACGGCAGAGTGGGAATATTGACAGAGGCTGGGAGGTGATGGGAGGAGGGGAGGGTGGGAATAGTGATGCAGGCTGGGAGGAGTGGGGTAGATCCAGGGAGGAGGGGAGTTGGGAATAGTGATGGAGGCTGGGAGGTGATGGGTGGATCCAGACGAGGAGGGGAGGATGGGAATAGTGATGGAGGCTGGGAGGAGTTGGGTGGATCCAGGGAGGAGGGGAGTTGGGAATAGTGACAGAGGCTGGGAGGTGATGGGTGGATCCAGATGAGGAGGGGAGGTGGGAATAGTGACAGAGGCTGGGAGGTGATGGGAGGAGGGGAGGGTGGGAATTGTGATGGAGGCTTGGAGGTGATGGGTGGATACAGGGCGGAGGGGAGAGTGGGAATAGTGACAGACGCTGGGAGATGATGGGTAGATCCAGGGAGGACTGGAGAGTGGGAATAGTGATGGAGGCTGGGAGGTGATGGGTGGATCCAGGGAGGACGGCAGAGTGGGAATAGTGAAAGAGGCTGGGAGGTGATGGGTGGATCCAGGGAGGAGGGGAAGTTGGGAATAGTGACAGAGGCTGGGAGGTGATGGGTGGATCCAGGGAGGACGGCAGATTGGGAATAGTGACGGAGGCTGGGTGGTGATGGGTGGATCCAGATGAGGAGGGGAGGTGGGAATAGTGACAGAGGCTGGGAGCTGATGGGTGGATCCAGATGAGGAGGGGGTGGGAATTGAGACAGAGGCTGGGGAGTGAAGGGTGGATCCAGACGAGCAGGGGAGCGTGGGAATATTGACAGAGGCTGGGAGGAGATGGGTGGATCCAGGGAGCATGGGAGGGTGGCATTCGTGACGATACTGGGAGGTGATGGGTGTATCCAGATGAGGAGGGGAGGGTGGGAATAGTGACAGAGGCTGGGAGGTGATGGGTGGATCCAGGGAGGAGGGGAGGTGGGAATAGTGACAGAGGCTGGGAGGTGATGGGTGGATCCAGACAAGGAGGGGAGGGTGGGAATAGTGATGGAGGCTGGGAGGTGATGGGTGGATCCAGGGAGCATGGGAGGGTGGGAATATTGACGTGACTGGGAGGTGATGGGTGGATCCAGACAAGGAGGGGAGGGTGGGAATAGTGATGGAGGCTGGGAGGTGATGGGTGGATCCAGGGAGGACGGGAGAGTGGGAATAGTGACAGAGGCTGGGAGGTGATGGTTGGATCCAGGGAGGAGGGGAGGTGGGAATAGTGACAGAGGCTGGAAGGTGATGGGTGGATCCAGGGAGGACAGCAGAGTGGGAATATTGACAGAGGCTGGGAGGTGATGGGAGGAGGGGAGGGTGGGAATAGCGATGCAGGCTGGGAGGAGTGGGGTAGATCCAGGGAGGAGGGGAGTTGGGAATAGTGACAGAGGCTGGGAGGTGATGGGTGGATCCAGATGAGGAGGGGAGGTGGGAATAGTGACAGAGGCTGGGAGGTGATGGGAGGAGGGGAGGGTGGGAATTGTGATGGAGGCTTGGAGGTGATGGGTGGATACAGGGCGGAGGGGAGAGTGGGAATAGTGACAGACGCTGGGAGGTGATGGGTAGATCCAGGGAGGACTGGAGAGTGGGAATAGTGATGGAGGCTGGGAGGTGATGGGTGGCTCCAGGGAGGACGGGAGAGTGGGAATAGTGACAGAGGCTGGGAGGTGATGGGTGGATCCAGGGAGGACGGCAGAGTGGGAATAGTGAAAGAGGCTGGGAGGTGATGGGTGGATCCAGGGAGGACGGCAGATTGGGAATAGTGACGGAGGCTGGGTGGTGATGGGTGGATCCAGATGAGGAGGGGAGGTGGGAATAGTGACAGAGGCTGGGAGCTGATGGGTGGATCCAGATGAGGAGGGGGTGGGAATTGAGACAGAGGCTGGGGAGTGAACGGTGGATGCAGACGAGCAGGGGAGCGTGGGAATATTGACAGAGGCTGGGAGGAGATGGGTGGATCCAGGGACCATGAGAGGGTGGCATTCGTGACGATACTGGGAGGTGATGGGTGTATCCAGATGAGGAGGGGAGGGTGGGAATAGTGACAGAGGCTGGGAGGTGATGGGTGGATCCAGACGAGGAGGGGAGGGTGGGAATAGTGACAGAGGCTGGGAGGTGATGGGTGGATCCAGGGAGGACGGGAGAGTGGGAATAGTGACAGAGGCTGGGAGGTGATGGTTGGATCCAGGGAGGAGGGGAGGTGGGAATAGTGACGGAGGCTGGGAGGAGATGGGTGGATCCAGATGAGGAGGGGAGGGTGGGAATAGTGATGGAGGCTAGGAGGAGATGGGTGGATCCAGATGAGGAGGGGAGGGTGGGAAAAGTGAGGGAGGTTGGGAGGTGATGGGTGGATCCAGGGAGGAGGGGAGGTGGGAATAGTGACAGAGGCTGGGAGGTGATGGGTGGATCCAGACGAGGAGGGGAGGGTGGGAATAGTGATGGAGGCTGGGAGTGATGGGTGGATCCAGGGAGGAGGGGAGGTGGGAATATTGACAGAGGCTGGGAGGAGATGTGTGGATCCAGGGAGCATGGGAGGGTGGGATTCGTGACGGGACTGGGAGGTGATGGGTGGATCCAGACGAGGAGGGGAGGGTGGGAATAGTGACAGAGGCTGGGAGCTGATGGGTGGATCCAGATGAGGAGGGGGTGGGAATTGAGACAGAGGCTGGGGAGTGAACGGTGGATGCAGACGAGCAGGGGAGCGTGGGAATATTGACAGAGGCTGGGAGGAGATGGGTGGATCCAGGGACCATGGGAGGGTGGCATTCGTGACGATACTGGGAGGTGATGGGTGTATCCAGATGAGGAGGGGACAGAGGGAATAGTGACAGAGGCTGGGAGGTGATGGGTGGATCCAGACGAGGAGGGGAGGGTGGGAATCGTGACAGAGGCTGGGAGGTGATGGGTGTATCCAGATGAGGAGGGGAGGGTGGGGATAGTGACAGAGGCTGGGAGGTGATGGGCGGATCCAGTCGAGGAGGGGAGGGTGGGAATAGTGATGGAGGCTGGGAGGTGATGGGTGGATCCAGACGAGGAGGGGAGGGTGGGAATAGTGATGGAGGCTGGGAGGAGATGGGTGGATCCAGATGAGGAGGGGAGGGTGGGAATAGTGATGGAGGCTGGGACGTGATGGGTGGATCTAGGGAGGACGGGAGAGTGGGAATAGTGACAGAGGCTGGGAGGTGATGGGCGGATCCAGGGAGGAGGGGAAGTTGGGAATAGTGACGGGGGCTGGGAGGTGATGGGTCTATCCAGACGAGGAGGGAACGGAGTGAATAGTGACAGAGGCTGTGAGGTGATGGGTGGATCCAGGGAGGACGGCAGAGTGGGAATAGTGACGGAGGCTGGGAGGTGATGGGTGGATCCAGGGAGGACGGGAGAGTGGGAATAGTGACAGAGGCTGGGAGGTGATGGTTGGATCCAGGGAGCATGGGAGGGTGGGATTCGTGCCGGAATGGGAGGTGATGGGTGTATCCAGATGAGGAGGGGAGGGTGGGAATAGTGATGGAGGCTGGGAGGTGATGGGTGGATCCAGATGAGGACGGGAGTGTGGGAAAAGTGAGGGAGGTTGGGAGGTGATGGGTGGATCCAGGGAGGAGGGGAGGTGGGAATAGTGACAAGAGGCTGGGAGGTGTTGGGTGGATCCAGACGAGGAGGGGAGGTGGGAATAGTGACAGAGGCTCGGAGGTGATGGGTCGATCCAGACGAGGAGGTGACGGTGGGAATAGTGACAGATGCTGGGGAGTGAAGAGTGGATCCAGACGAGCTGGGGAGGGGGGGAATATTGACAGAGGCTGGCAGGAGAGGGGTGGATCCAGGGAGCATAGTTGGATGGGATTCGTGACGGGACTGGGAGGTGATGGGTGTATCCAGATGAGGAGGGGAGTGTGGGAATAGTGACAGAGGCTGGGAGATGATGGGTGGATCCAGAAGAGGAGGGGAGGGCGGGAATAGTGACAGAGGCTTGGAGGTGATGGGTCAATCCAGACGAGGAGGGCAGGGTGGGAATAGTGACAGAGACTGGGAGGTGATGGGTGGATGCAGACGAGGAGGGGAGGGTGGGAATAGCGACGGGCTGGGAGGTGATGGGCGGATTGAGGGAGGACGGGAGAGTGGAATAGTGACACAGGCTGGGAGGTGATGGGTGGATTCAGGGAGGAGGGGAGGTGGGAATATTGACAGAGGCTGCGCGAGTTGGGTGGTTCCAGGAGCATGGGAGGGTGGGAATATTGACGTGACTGGGAGGTGATGGGTGGATCCAGATGAGTAGGGGAGTGTGGGAATAGTGACAGAGGCTGGGAGGTGATGGGTGGATCCAGACGAGGAGGGGAGGGTGGAATAGAGACAGAGGCTGGGAGGTGATGGGTGGATCCAGGGAGGACGGAGAGTGGAATAGTGACAGAGGCTGGGAGGTGATGGTTGGATCCAGGGAGGAGGGGAGGTGGGAATAGTGACGGAGGCTGGGAGGAGATGGGTGGATCCAGATGAGGAGGGGAGGGTGGGAATAGTGATGGAGGCTAGGAGGAGATGGGTGGATCCAGATGAGGAGGGTGAGATGGGAATAGTGACGGAGGCTGGGAGGAGATGGGTGGATCCAGATGAGGAGGGGAGGGTGGGAATAGTGGATGGAAGCTAGGAGGAGATGGGTGGATCCAGATGAGGAGGGGAGGGTGGGAATATTGACAGAGGCTGGGAGGAGATGTGTGGATCCAGGGAGCATGGGAGGGTGGGATTCGTGACGGGACTGGGAGGTGATGGGTGTATCCAGATGAGGAGGGGAGGGTGTGGGAATAGTGATGGAGGCTGGGAGGAGATGGGTGGATCCAGATGAGGACGGGAGGGTGGAAAAGTCAGGAGGTTGGGAGGTGATGGGTGGATCCAGGGAGGAGGGGAGGTGGGAATAGTGACAGAGGCTGGGAGGTGATGGGTGGATCCAGACGAGGAGGGGAGGGTGGGAATAGTGATGGAGGCTGGAGTGATGGGAGGATCCAGGGAGGAGGGGAGGTGGGAATATTGACAGAGGCTGGGAGGAGATGTGTGGATCCAGGGAGCATGGGAGGGTGGATTCGTGACGGGACTTGGAGGTGATGGGTGTATCCAGATGAGAGGGGAGGGTGGGGATAGTGACAGAGGCTGGGAGGGTGATGGGCGGATGCAGTCGAGGAGGGGAGGGTGGGAATAGTGATGGAGGCTGGGAGGTGATGGGTGGATCCAGACGAGGAGGGGAGGGTGGGAATAGTGATGGAGGCTGGGAGGAGATGGGTGGATCCAGATGAGGAGGGGAGGGTGGGAATAGTGATGGAGGCTGGGACGTGATGGGTGGATCTAGGGAGGACGGGAGAGTGGGAATAGTGACAGAGGCTGGGAGGTGATGGGCGGATCCAGGGAGGAGGGGAAGTTGGGAATAGTGACGGGGGCTGGGAGGTGATGGGTCGATCCAGACGAGGAGGGAACGGAGTGAATAGTGACAGAGGCTGTGAGGTGATGGGTGGATCCAGGGAGGACGGCAGAGTGGGAATAGTGACGGAGGCTGGGAGGTGATGGGTGGATCCAGGGAGGACGGGAGAGTGGGAATAGTGACAGAGGCTGGGAGGTGATGGTTGGATCCAGGGAGCATGGGAGGGTGGAATTCGTGACGGGACTGGGAGGTGATGGGTGTATCCAGTTGAGGAGGGGAGGGTGGGAATAGTGATGGAGGCTGGGAGGTGATGGGTGGATCCAGATGAGGACGGGAGGGTGGGAAAAGTGAGGGAGGTTGGGAGGTGATGGGTGGATCCAGGGAGGAGGGGAGGTGGGAATAGTGACAAGAGGCTGGGAGGTGATGGGTGGATCCAGACGAGGAGGGGAGGGTGGGAATAGTGATGGAGGCTGGGAGTGATGGGTGGATCCAGGGAGGAGGGGAGGTGGGAATAGTGACAGAGGCTCGGAGGTGATGGGTCGATCCAGACGAGGAGGTGACGGTGGGAATAGTGACAGATGCTGGGGAGTGAAGAGTGGATCCAGACGAGCTGGGGAGGGGGGGAATATTGACAGAGGCTGGCAGGAGAGGGGTGGATCCAGGGAGCATAGTAGGATGGGATTCGTGACGGGACTGGGAGGTGATGGGTGTATCCAGATGAGGAGGGGTGTGGGAATAGTGACAGAGGCTGGGAGATGATGGGTGGATCCAGAAGAGGAGGGGAGGGCGGGAATAGTGACAGAGGCTTGGAGGTGATGGGTCAATCCAGACGAGGAGGGCAGGGTGGGAATAGTGACAGAGACTGGGAGGTGATGGGTGGATGCAGACGAGGAGGGGAGGGTGGGAATAGCGACAGGGGCTGGGAGGTGATGGGCGGATTGAGGGAGGACGGGAGAGTGGGAATAGTGACACAGGCTGGGAGGTGATGGGTGGATTCAGGGAGGAGGGGAGGGTGGGAATATTGACAGAGGCTGCGAGGAGTTGGGTGGTTCCAGGGAGCATGGGAGTGTGGGAATATTGACGGGACTGGGAGCTGATGGGTGGATCCAGGGAGGAGGGGAGGTGGGAATAGTGACTGAGGCTGTGAGGTGATGGGTGGATCCAGGAAGGAGGGGAGGTGGGAATTGTGACAGAGCCTTGGAGGTGATGGGTCAATCCAGACGACGAGGGCAGGGTGGGACTAGTGACAGAGACTGGGAGGTGATGGGTGGATGCAGACGAGGAGGGGAGGGTGGGAATATTGACAGAGGCTGCGAGGAGTTGGGTGGTTCCAGGGAGCATGGGAGGGTGGGAATATTGACGGGACTGGAAGCTGATGGGTGGATCCAGGGAGGAGGGGAGGTGGGAATAGTGACTGAGGATGTGAGGTGATGTGTGGATCCAGGGAGGAGGGGAGGTGGGAATAGTGACTGAGGCTGTGAGGTGATGGGTGGATCCAGACGAGGAGGGGAGGGTTGGAATAGTGATGGAGGCTGGGAGGTGATGGGTTGATCCAGGGAGAACTGGAGAGTGGGAATAGTGACAGAGGCTGGGAGGTGATGGGTGGATCCAGGGAGGAGGGGAGAGTGGGAATAGCGACAGAGGCTGGGAGGTGATGGGTTCATCCAGGGAGGAGGGGAGTTCGGAATTGTGCCAGAGGCTGGGAGGTGATGGGTGGATCCAGAAGAGGAGGCGACGGTGGGAATAGTGACAGAGGCTGGGGAGTGAATGGTGGATCCGAAGAGCTGGGGAGGGTGCTAATATTGACAGAGGCTGGCAGGAGATGGGTGGATCCAGACGAAGAGGAGAGGGTGGGAATCGTGACGGGACTGGGAGGTGATGGGTGTATCCAAATGAGGAGGGGAGGGCGGGCATAGTGACAGATGCTGGGAGGTGATGGGTGGATCCAGACGAGGAGGGGAGGGTGGGAATAGTGATGGAGGCTGGGAGGTGATGGGTGGATCCAGGGAGGAGGGGAGAGTGGGAATTGTGACAGAGGCTGGGAGGCTGGGAGGTGATGGGTGGATCCTGGGAGGAGGGGAAGGTGGGAATAGTGACGGAGGCTGGGAGGTGATGGGTCGATCCAGACGAGGAGGGAATAGTGACAGAGGCTGGGAGGTGATGGGTGGATCCAGACGAGGAGGGGAGGGTGGGAATCGTGACAGAGGCTGGGGAGTGAATGGTGGATCCGGAAGAGCTGGGGAGGGTGCTAATATTGACAGAGGCTGGCAGGAGATGGGTGGATCCAGACGAAGAGGAGAGGGTGGGAATCGTGACGGGACTGGGAGGTGATGTGTGTATCCAAATGAGGAGGGGAGGGCGGGCATAGTGACAGATGCTGGGAGGTGATGGGTGGATCCAGACGAGGAGGGGGTGGGAATAGTGATGCAGGCTGGGAGGAGTGGGGTAGATCCAGGGAGGAGGGGAGTTGGGAATAGTGATGGAGGCTGGGAGGTGATGGGTGGATCCAGACGAGGAGGGGAGGATGGGAATAGTGATGGAGGCTGGGAGGAGTTGGGTGGATCCAGGGAGGAGGGGAGTTGGGAATAGTGACAGAGGCTGGGAGGTGATGGGTGGATCCAGATGAGGAGGGGAGGTGGGAATAGTGACAGAGGCTGGGAGGTGATGGGAGGAGGGGAGGGTGGGAATTGTGATGGAGGCTTGGAGGTGATGGGTGGATACAGGGCGGAGGGGAGAGTGGGAATAGTGATGGAGGCTGGGAGGTGATGGGTGGCTCCAGGGAGGACGGGAGAGTGGGAATAGTGACGGAGGCTGGGAGGTGATGGGTGGATCCAGGGAGGAGGGGAAGTTGGGAATAGTGACAGAGGCTGGGAGGTGACGGGTGGATCCAGGGAGGACGGCAGATTGGGAATAGTGACGGAGGCTGGGTGGTGATGGGTGGATCCAGATGAGGAGGGGAGGTGGGAATAGTGACAGAGGCTGGGAGCTGATGGGTGGATCCAGATGAGGAGGGGGTGGGAATTGAGACAGAGGCTGGGGAGTGAACGGTGGATCCAGACGAGCAGGGGTGCGTGGGAATATTGACAGAGGCTGGGAGGAGATGGGTGGATCCAGGGAGCATGGGAGGGTGGCATTCGTGACGATACTGGGAGGTGATGGGTGTATCCAGATGAGGAGGGGAGGGTGGGAATAGTGACAGAGGCTGGGAGGTGATGGGTGGATCCAGGGAGGAGGGGAGGTGGTAATAGTGACAGAGGCTGGGAGGTGATGGGTGGATCCAGACAAGGAGGGGAGGGTGGGAATAGTGATGGAGGCTGGGAGGTGATCGGTGGATCCAGGGAGGACGGGAAAGTGGGAATATTGACAGAGGCTGGGAGGTGATGGGTGGATCCAGACGAGGAGGGGATGGTGGGAATAGTGACAGAGGCTCGGAGTTGATGGGTGGATCCAGGGAGGACGGGAAAGTGGGAATAGTGACAGAGGCTGGGAGGTGATGGGTGGATCCAGGGAGGAGGGGAAGGTTGGAATAGTAACAGAGGCTTGGAGGTGATGGGTGGATCCAGGGAGTACGGGGAGAGGGAATAGTAACAGAGGCTGGGAGGTGATGGGTGGATCCAGGGAGTAGGGGAGGTGGGAATAGTAACAGAGGCTGGGAGGTGATGGGTCTATCCAGACGAGGAGGTGACGGTGGGAATAGTGACAGAGGCTGGGGAGTGAAGGGTGGATCCAGACGAGCTGGGGAGGGTGGGAATATTGACAGAGGCTGGCAGGAGATGGGTGGATCCAGGGAACATAGTAGGATGGGATTCGTGACGGGACTGGGAGGTGATGGGTGGATCCAGACGAGGAGGGGAGGGTGGGAATCGTGACGGGACTGGGAGGTGATGGGTGGATCCAAATGAGGAGGGGAGGGCGGGCATAGTGACAGATGCTGGGAGGTGATGGGTGGATCCAGACGAGGAGGGGAGGGTGGGAATAGTGATGGAGGCTGGGAGGTGATGGGTGGATCCAGGGAGGAGTGGAGAGTGGGAATTGTGACAGAGGCTGGGAGGTGATGGGTGGATCCAGGGAGGACGGGAGAGTGGGAATAGTGACAGAGGCTGGGAGGTGATGGGTGGATCCAGACGAGGAGGGGAGGGTGGGAATAGTGATCGAGGCTGGGAGGTGATGGGTGGATCCAGGGAGGACGGGAGAGCAGGAATAGTGATGGAGGCTGGGAGGTGATGGATGGATCCAGGGAGGAGGGGAAGTTGGGAATATTGACAGAGGCTGGGAGGTGATGGGTGGATCCAGACGAGGAGGGGAGGGTGGGAATCGTGACAGAGGCTGGGAGGTGATGGGTGGATCCTGGGAGGACGGCAGAGTGGGAATTGTGACAGAGGCTGGAAGGTGATGGGTGGATCCAGGGAGGACGGGAGAGTGGGAATATTGACAGAGGCTGGGAGGTGATGGGAGGAGGAGAGGGTGGGAATAGTGATGGAGGCTGGGAGGAGTTGGGTGGATCCAGGGAGGAGGGGAGTTGGGAATAGTGATGGAGACTGAGAGGTGATGGGTGGATCCAGACGAGGAGGGGAGGATTGGAATAGTGATGGAGGCTGGGAGGAGTTGGGTGGATCCAGGGAGGAGGGGAGTTGGGAATAGTGACAGAGGCTGGGAGGTGGTGGGAGGATCAAGACGAGGAGGGGAGTTGGGAATAGTGACAGACGCTGGGAGGTGATGGGTGGATCCAGGGAGGACGGGAGAGTGGAAATAGTGACAGAGGCTGGGAGGTGATGGGTGCATCCAGGGAGGACGGGAGGGTGGGAATATTGACAGAGGCTGGGAGGTGATGGGTGGATCCAGACGAGGAGGGGAGGGTGGGAATCGTGACAGAGGCTGGAAGGTGATGGGTGGATCCAGGGAGGACGGGAGAGTGGGAATATTGACAGAGGCTGGGAGGTGATGGGAGGAGGAGAGGGTGGGAATAGTGATGGAGGCTGGGAGGAGTTGGGTGGATCCAGGGAGGAGGGGAGTTGGGAATAGTGATGGAGACTGAGAGGTGATGGGTGGATCCAGACGAGGAGGGGAGGATTGGAATAGTGATGGAGGCTGGGAGGAGTTGGGTGGATCCAGGGAGGAGGGGAGTTGGGAATAGTGACAGAGGCTGGGAGGTGGTGGGTGGATCAAGACGAGGAGGGGAGTTGGGAATAGTGACAGACGCTGGGAGGTGATGGGTGGATCCAGGGAGGACGGGAGAGTGGAAATAGTGACAGAGGCTGGGAGGTGATGGGTGCATCCAGGGAGGACGGGAGGGTGGGAATATTGACAGAGGCTGGGAGGTGATGGGTGGATCCAGGGAGGATGGGAGGGTGGGAATATTGACAAAGGCTGGGTGGAGTTGGGTGGTTCCAGGGAGCATGGGAGGGTGGGAATATTGACGTGACTGGGAGGTGATGGGTGGATCCAGATGAGTAGGGGAGTGTGGGAATAGTGACAGAGGCTGGGAGGTGATGGGTGGATCCAGTCGATGAGGGGAGAGTGGGAATAGTGATGGAGGCTGGGAGGTGATGGTTGGATCCAGGGAGGACTGGAGGTGGGAATAGTGACCGAGGCTGTGAGGTGATGGGTGGATCCAGACGAGGAGGGGAGGGTGGGAATAGTGATGGAGGCTGGGAGGTGATGGGTGGATCCAGGGAGGACGGGAGAGTGGGAATAGTGACAGAGGCTGGGAGGTGATGGGTGGATCCAGGGAGGACGGCAGAGTTGGAATAGTGACGGAGGCTGTGAGGTGATGGGAGGAGGGGAGGGTGGGAATAGTGATGGAGGCTTGGAGGTGATGGGTGGATCCAGGGCGGAGGGGGAGAGTGGGAAATGTGACAGAGACTGGGAGGTGATGGGTGGATCCAGGGAGGACGGGAGAGTGGGAATAGTGACAGAGGCTGGGAGGTGATGGGTGGATCCAGACGAGGAGGGTAGGGTGGGAATAGTGATGGAGGCTGGGAGGTGATGGGTGGAGCCAGGGAGGACGGGAGAATGGGAATAGTGACAGAGGCTGGGAGTTGATGGGTGGATCCAGGGAGGACGGGAGAGTGGGAATATTGACAGCGGCTGGGAGGTGATGGGAGGAGGGGAGGGTGGGAATGGTGATGGAGGCTGGGAGGTGATGGGTGGATCCAGGGAGGAGGGGAGTTGGGAATAGTGATAGAGGCTGGGAGGTGATGGGTGGATCAAGACGAGGAGGGGAGGGTGTGAATAGTGACAGACGCTGGGAGGTGATTGGTGGATCCAGGGAGGTCAGGAGAGTGGGAATAGTGACAGAGGCTGGGAGGTGATGGGTGGATCCAGGGTGGACGGGTGAGTGGAAATAGTGACAGAGGCTGGGATGTGATGGGTGGATCCAGGGAGCATGGGAGGGTGCGAATATTGACAAAGACTGGGAGGAGTTGGGTGGTTCCAGGGAGCATGGGAGGGTGGGAATATTGACGTGTCTGGGAGGTGATGGGTGGATCCAGGGAGGACGGCAGAGTGGGAATAGTGACGGAGGGTGGGAGGTGATGGGTGGATCCAGACGAGGAGGGGAAGTTGGGAATAGTGACGGAGGCTGGGAGGTGATGGGTCGATCCAGACGAGGAGGGGACGGAGTGAATAGTGACAGAGGCTGGGAGGTGATGGGTGGATCCAGGGAGACGGCAGAGTGGGAATAGTTACAGAGGCTGGCAGGTGATGGGTGGATCCAGATGAGGAGGGGAGTTGGGAATAGTGATGGAGACTGAGAGGTGATGGGTGGATCCAGACGAGGAGGGGAGGATGGGAATAGTGATGGAGGCTGGGAGGAGTTGGGTGGATCCAGGGAGGAGGGGAGTTGGGAATAGTGACAGAGGCTGGGAGTTGATGGGTGGATCCAGGGAGGACGGGAGAGTGGGAATATTGATAGCGGCTGGGAGGTGATGGGAGGAGGGGAGGGTGGGAATGGTGATGGAGGCTGGGAGGTGATGGGTGGATCCAGGGAGGACGGGAGAGTGGGAATATTGATAGCGGCTGGGAGGTGATGGGAGGAGGGGAGGGTGGGAATGGTGATGGAGGCTGGGGAGTGAACGGTGGATCCAGACGAGCAGGGGAGCGTGGGAATATTGACAGAGGCCGGGAGGAGATGGGTGGATCCAGGGAGCATGGGAGGGTGGCATTCGTGACGATACTGGGAGGTGATGGGTGTATCCAGATGAGGAGGGGAGGGTGGGAATAGTGACAGAGGCTGGGAGGTGATGGGTGGATCCAGGGAGGAGGGGAGGTGGGAATAGTGACAGAGGCTGGGAGGTGATGGGTGGATCCAGACAAGGAGGGGAGGGTGGGAATAGTGATGGAGGCTGGGAGGTGATCGGTGGATCCAGGGAGGACGGGAAAGTGGGAATATTGACAGAGGCTGGGATGTGATGGGTGGATCCAGACGAGGAGGGGATGGTGGGAATAGTGACAGAGGCTCGGAGGTGATGGGTCGATCCAGACGAGGAGAGGACGGAGTGAATAGTGACAGAGGCTGGGAGGTGATGGGTGGATCCAGGGAGACGGCAGAGTGGGAATAGTGACAGAGGCTGGGAGGTGATGGGTGGATCCAGGGAGACGGCAGAGTGGGAATAGTGACAGAGGCTGGGAGGTGATGGGTGGATCCAGATGAGGAGGGGAGGTGGGAATAGTGACAGAGGCTGGGGAGTGAACGGTGGATCCAGACGAGCAGGGGAGCGTGGGAATATTGACAGAGGCTGGGAGGAGATGGGTGGATCCAGGGAGCATGGGAGGGTGGCATTCGTGACGATACTGGGAGGTGATGGGTGTATCCAGTTGAGGGGAGGGTGGGAATAGTGACAGAGGCTGGGAGGTGATGGGTGGATCCAGGGAGGAGGGGAGGTGGGAATAGTGACAGAGGCTGGGAGGTGATGGGTGGATCCAGACAAGGAGGGGAGGGTGGGAATAGTGATGGAGGCTGGGAGGTGATGGGTGGATCCAGGGAGGAGGGGAGAGTGGGAATAGTGACAGAGGCTCGGAGGTGATGGGTGGATCCAGGGAGGAGGGGAGAGTGGGAATACTGACAGAGGCTGGGAGTTGATGGGTGGATCCAGGGAGGACGGGAAAGTGGGAATAGTGACAGAGGCTGGGAGGTGATGGGTGGATCCAGGGAGGAGGGGAAGGTGGGAATAGTAACAGAGGCTTGGAGGTGATGGGTGGATCCAGGGAGTACGGGGAGAGGGAATAGTGACAGAGGCTGGGAGGTGATGGGTGGATCCAGGGAGGAGGGGAGGTGGGAATAGTAACAGAGGCTGGGAGGTGATGGGTCTATCCAGACGAGGAGGTGACGGTGGGAATAGTGACAGAGGCTGGGGAGTGAAGGGTGGATCCAGACGAGCTGGGGAGGGTGGAAATATTGACAGAGGCTGGCAGGAGATGGGTGGATCCAGGGAACATAGTAGGATGGGATTCGTGACGGGACTGGGAGGTGATGGGTGGATCCAGACGAGGAGGGGAGGGTGGGAATCGTGACGGGACTGGGAGGTGATGGGTGGATCCAAATGAGGAGGGGAGGGCGGGCATAGTGACAGATGCTGGGAGGTGATGGGTGGATCCAGACGAGGAGGGGAGGGTGGGAATAGTGATGGAGGCTGGGAGGTGATGGGTGGATCCAGGGAGGAGTGGAGAGTGGGAATTGTGACAGAGGCTGAAAGGTGATGGGTGGATCCAGGGAGGACGGGAGAGTGGGAATAGTGACAGAGGCTGGGAGGTGATGGGTGGATCCAGACGAGGAGGGGAGGGTGGGAATAGTGATCGAGGCTGGGAGGTGATGGGTGGATCCAGGGAGGACGGGAGAGCGGGAATAGTGATGGAGGCTGGGAGGTGATGGATGGATCCAGGGAGGAGGGGAAGTTGGGAATATTGACAGAGGCTGGGAGGTGATGGGTGGATCCAGACGATGAGGGGAGGGTGGGAATCGTGACAGATGCTGGGAGGTGATGGGTGGATCCTGGGAGGACGGCAGAGTGGGAATAGTGACAGAGGCTGGAAGGTGATGGGTGGATCCAGGGAGGACGGGAGAGTGGGAATATTGACAGAGGCTGGGAGGTGATGGGAGGAGGAGAGGGTGGGAATAGTGATGGAGGCTGGGAGGAGTTGGGTGGATCCAGGGAGGAGGGGAGTTGGGAATAGTGATGGAGACTGAGAGGTGATGGGTGGATCCAGACGAGGAGGGGAGGATGGGAATAGTGATGGAGGCTGGGAGGAGTTGGGTGGATCCAGGGAGGAGGGGAGTTGGGAATAGTGACAGAGGCTGGGAGTTGATGGGTGGATCCAGGGAGGACGGGAGAGTGGGAATATTGATAGCGGCTGGGAGGTGATGGGAGGAGGGTAGGGTGGGAATGGTGATGGAGGCTGGGAGGTGATGGGTGGATCCAGGGAGGAGGGGAGTTGGGAATAGTGACAGAGGCTGGGAGGTGATGGGTGGATCAAGACGAGGAGGGGAGGGTGTGAATAGTGACAGACGCTGGGAGGTGATTGGTGGATCCAGGGAGGACAGGAGAGTGGGAATAGTGACAGAGGCTGGGAGGTGATGGGTGGATCCAGGGTGGACGGGTGAGTGGAAATAGTGACAGAGGCTGGGATGTGATGGGTGGATCCAGGGAGCATGGGAGGGTGCGAATATTGACAAAGGCTGGGAGGAGTTGGGTGGTTCCAGGGAGCATGGGAGGGTGGGAATATTGACGTGTCTGGGAGGTGATGGGTGGATCCAGATGAGTAGGGGAGTGTGGGAATAGTGACAGAGGCTGGGAGGTGATGGGCGGATCCAGTCGAGGAGGGGAGGGTGGGAATAGTGATGGAGGCTGGGAGGTGATGGGTGGTTCCAGAGAGGACGGGAGAGTGGGAATATTGACAGAGGCTGGGAGGTGATGGTTCGATTCAGGGAGGAGGGGAGGTGGGAATAGTGACCGAGGCTGTGAGGTGATGGGTGGATCCAGACGAGGAGGGGAGGGTGGGAATACTGATGGAGGCTGGGAGGTGATGGGTGGATCCAGATGAGGAGGGGAGGGTGGGAATAGTGATGGAGGCTGGGAGGTGATGGGTGGATCCAGGGAGGACGGCAGAGTGGGAATAGTGACGGAGGGTGGGAGGTGATGGGTGGATCCAGACGAGGAGGGGAAGTTGGGAATAGTGACGGAGGCTGGGAGGTGATGGGTCGATCCAGACGAGGAGGGGACGGAGTGAATAGTGACAGAGGCTGGGAGGTGATGGGTGGATCCAGGGAGGACGGGAGAGTGGGAATAGTGACAGAGGCTGGGAGGTGATGGGTGGATCCAGATGAGGAGGGGAGGTGGGAATAGTGACAGAGGCTGGGATCTGATGGGTCGATCCAGATGAGGAGGGGAGGTGGGAATAGTGACAGACGCTGGGAGGTGATGGGTGGATCCAGGGAGGAGGGGACAGAGGGAATAGTGACAGAGGCTGGGAGGTGATGGGTGGATCCAGACGAGGAGGGGAGGGTGGGAGTAGTGACAGAGGTTGCGAGGTGATGGGTGGATCCAGGGAGGAGGGGAGAGTGGGAATAGTGACAGAGGCTGGGAGGTGATGGGTGCATCCAAACGAGGAGGGGAGGCTGGGAATAGTAATGGAGGCTGGGAGGTGATGGGTGGATCCAGACGAGGAGGAGAGGGTGGGAATAGTGATGGAGGCTGGGAGGTGATGGGTGGATCCAGGGAGGACGGGAGAATGGGAATAGTGACAGAGGCTGGGAGGTGATCGGTGGATCCAGGGATGTCACTCTGCCGTCCTCCCTGGATCCACCCATCACCTCCCAGCCTCCATCACTATTCCCACCGTCCCCTCCTCACTGGAGGCATGCCTTGCCGTCTCCACAGTGTCTGTGTTGCCGAATGCCTCGCCGTCCCCACAGTGTCTGTGTTGCCGGATGTCTCGCCGTCTCCACAGTGTCTGTGTTGTCAAATGCCGCACCGTCTCCAAAGTGTCTGTGACGTTCTTGAATGCCTCACCGTCTGCACTGTGTCTGTGACGTTGTTGAATGCCTCACCGTCTCCACAGTGTCTGTGTTGTCGAATGCCTCGCCGTCTCCACAGTGTCTGTGTTGTCGAATGCCTCGCCGTCTCCACAGTGTCTGTGTTGTCGAATGCCTCATCGTCTCCACAGTCCCCATGATGTTGTCGAATGCCTCACCGTCTCCACAGTGTCTGTGACTTTGTTGAATGCCTCACCATCTCCACAGTGTCTGTGATGTTATTGAATGCCTCACCGTCTCTACAGTGTCTGTGTTGTCGAATGCCTCACCGTCTCCACAGTGTCTGTTATGTTGTTGAATGCCTCAATGTCTCCACAGTGTCTGCGACTTTGTTGAATGCATCACCGTCTCCACGTGTCTGTGTTCTCGAAAGCCGCACCGTCTCCACAGAGTCTGTGATGTTGTCTAATACCTCACCGTCTCCACAGTGTCTGTGTTGTCGAATGCCTCACAGTCTCCACAGAGTCTGTGTTGTCGAATGCCTCGCCGTCTCCACAGTGTCTGTGTTGTCGAATGCCTCACCGTCTCCACAGTGTCTGTGTTTTTGAATGCCTCGCCGTCTGCACAGTGTCTGTGTTCTCGAATGCCTCGCCATCTGCACAGTGTCTGTGTTGCCGAATGCCTCGCCGTCTGCACAGTGTCTGTGTTCTCGAATGCCTCGCCGTCTCCACAGTGTCTGTGTTGTCGGATGGCTCGCCGTCTCCACAGTGTCTGTGTTGCCGGATGTCTCGCCGTCTACACAGTGTCTGTGTTGCCGGATGCCTCGCCGTCTCCACAGTGTCTGTGTTGCCGGATGTCTCGCCGTCCCCACAGTGTCTGTGTTGCCGGATGCCTCGCCGTCTCCACAGTGTCTGTGTTGCCGGATGTCTCGCCGTCTACACAGTGTCTGTGTTGCCGGATGCCTCGCCGTCTCCACAGTGTCTGTGTTGCCGGATGTCTCGCCGTCCCCACAGTGTCTGTGTTGTCGAATGCCTCGCCGTCTACACAGTGTCTGTGTTGCCGGATGCCTCGCCGTCTCCACAGGGTCTGTGTTGTCGAATGCCTCACCGTCTCCACAGGGTCTGTGTTGTCGAATGCCTCACCGTCTCCACCGTGTCTGTGACGCTGTCGAATGCCTCACCGTCTCCACCGTGTCTGTGTTGTCAAATGCCTCACCGTCTCCACAGTGTGTGTTATTGTCGAATGCCTCACCGTCTCCACCGTGTCTGTGACGTTGTCGAATGCCTCGCCTTCTCTACAGTGTCTGTGACGCTGTCAAATGCCTCACCATCTCCACCGTGTCTGTGTTGTCGAATGCGTTTCTGTCTCCACAGTGTCTGTGACGTTGTCGAATGCCTCGCCGTCTCCAGTGTCTGTATTGTCGAATGCCTCGCCGTCTCCACACTGTCTGTGTTGTCGAATGCCTCACCGTCTCCACGGTGTTTCTGTTGTCCACTGCCTTGCAGTCTCCACAGAGTCTGTGACACTGTCGAATGTCTCGCCGTCTCCACGGTGTCTGTGTTGTCGAAAGCCTCTCTGTCTCCTCAGTGTCTGTGTTGTTGAATGCCTTACGGTCTCCACACTGTCTGTGTTGTCGAATGCCTCAACGTCTCCACAGTGTCATGTAGTCGTATGCCTCACCATCTCCACAGCATCTGTGTTGTCGAATGCCGCACCATCTCCACAGTGACTGTGACTTTGTTGAATGCCTCACCATCTCCACAGTGTCTGTGATGTTGTTGAATGCCTCACCGTCTCTACAGTGTCTGTGTTGTCGAATGCCTCACCGTCTCCACAGTGTCTGTGATGTTGTTGAATGCCTCACCATCTCCACAGTGTCTGTGTTGTCGAATGCCTCGCCGTCTCCACAGTGTCTGTGTTTTCGAATGCCTCACCGTCTGCACGGTGTCTGTGTTGTTGAATGCCTCGCCGTCTCCACAGTGTCTGCGTTGTTGAGTGCCTCGCCGTCTCCACAGTGTCTCTGTTGTCGAATGCCTCACCGCCTCCACAGTGTCTCTGTTGTCCAATGACTCGCCGTCTCCCCAGTGTTTGTGTTGTCGAATGCCTCAGCGTCTCCACAGTGTGTGTGACGCTGTCGAATTCCTCACCGTCTGCATGGTGACTGTGACGCAGTCGAATGCTTCACCATCTCCACAGTGTCTGTGTTGTCGAATGCCTCGCCGTCTCCACACTGTCTGTGTTGTCGAATGCCTCACCGTCTCCACGGTGTTTGTGTTGTCAAATGCCTTGCAGTCTCCACAGAGTCTGTGACGCTGTCGAATATCTCGCCGTCTCCATAGTGTCTGTGTTGTGGCTGTCTCGCCGTTTCCACAGTGTCTGTGTTGTCGAATGCCTCGCCGTCTCCACAGTGTCTGAGTTGTCGAATTCCTCACCGTCTCCACAGTGTCTGTGTTGTCGAATGCCTCGCCGTCTCCACAGTGTCTGTGTTGTCGAATGCCTCGCCCTCCACACTGTCTGTGTTGTCGAATGCCTCACCGTCTCCACAGTGTCTATGATGTTGTCGATTGCCTCGCCGTCTCCACAGTGTCTGTGTTGTCAAATGCCTCCCCGTCTCCACAGTGTCTGCGTTGTCGAATGCCTCGCCGTCTCCACAGTGTCTGTGTTGTCGAATGCCTCCCTGTCTCCACAGTGTCTGTGTTGTCGAAAGTCTCTCCGTCTCCTCAGTGTCTGTGTTGTTGAATGCCTTTTGGTCTCCACACTGTCTGTGTTGTCGAATGCCTCAACGTCTCCACAGTGTCATGTAGTCGAATGCCTAAACCGTCTGCATAGCATCTGTGTTGTCAAATGCCGCACCATCTCCACAGTGTCTGTGACGCTGTCGAATGCCTCACCGTCTCCACAGAGTCTGTGACGTTGTCGAATGCCTCACCGTCTCCACAGTGTCTGTGTTGTCGAATGCCTCACAGTCTCCACAGAGTCTGTGACGCTGTCGAATGCCTCACCGTCTCCACAGTGTCTGTGTTGCCGAATGTCTCACCGTCCCCACAGTGTCTGTGTTGCCGGATTTCTCACCGTCCCCACAGTGTCTGTGTTGTCGAATGCCTTGCCGTCTCCACAGGGTCTGTGCTGTTGAATGCCTCACAGTCTCCACAGAGTCTGTGACGCTGTCGAATGCCTCACCGTCTCCACAGTGTCTGTGTTGCCGAATGCCTCGCCGTCCCCACAGTGTCTGTGTTGCCGGATGTCTCGCCGTCCCCACAGTGTCTGTGTTGTCGAATGCCTCGCCGTCTCCACAGGGTCTGTATTGTCGTATGCCTCACCGTCTCCACAGTGTCTGTGTTGCCGAATGTCTCACCGTCCCCACAGTGTCTGTGTTGCCGGATTTCTCACCGTCCCCACAGTGTCTGTGTTGTCGAATGCCTCGCCGTCTCCACAGGGTCTGTGCTGTCGAATGCCTCGCAGTCTCCACAGAGTCTGTGACGCTGTCGAATGCCTCACCGTCTCCACAGTGTCTGTGTTGCCGAATGCCTCGCCGTCCCCACAGTGTCTGTGTTGCCGGATGTCTCGCCGTCCCCACAGTGTCTGTGTTGTCGAATGCCTCGCCGTCTCCACAGGGTCTGTATTGTCGAATGCCTCGCCGTCTCCACGGTGTCTGTGTTGTCGAATGCCTCGCAGTCTCCACGGTGTTTGTGTTGTCGAATGCCTTGCAGTCTCCACAGAGTCTGTAACACTGTCGAATGTCTCGCCGTCTCCACGGTGTCTGTGTTGTCGAAAGCCTCTCCGTCTCCTCAGTGTCTGTGTTGTTGAATGCCTCACCGTCTCCACAGTGTCTGTGTTGTCGAATGCCTCAAAGTCTCCACAGTGTCATGTAGTCGTATGCCTCACCATCTCCACAGCATCTGTGTTGTCGAATGCCGCACCATCTCCACAGTGTCTGTGACTTTGTTGAATGCCTCACCATCTCCACAGTGTCTGTGATGTTATTGAATGCCTCACCGTCTCTACAGTGTCTGTGTTGTCGAATGCCTCACCGTCTCCACAGTATCTGTGATGTTGTTGAATGCCTCACCGTCTCCACAGTGTCTGCGACTTTGTTGAATGCATTACCGTCTCCACAGAGTCTGTGACGCTGTCGAAAGCCTCTCCGTCTCCTCAGTGTCTGTGTTGTTGAATGCCTTACGGTCTCCACACTGTCTGTGTTGTCGAATGCCTCAACGTCTCCACAGTGTCATGTAGTCGTATGCCTCACCATCTCCACAGCATCTGTGTTGTCGAATGCCGCACCATCTCCACAGTGACTGTGACTTTGTTGAATGCCTCACCATCTCCACAGTGTCTGTGATGTTGTTGAATGCCTCACCGTCTCTACAGTGTCTGTGTTGTCGAATGCCTCACCGTCTCCACAGTGTCTGTGATGTTGTTGAATGCCTCACCATCTCCACAGTGTCTGTGTTGTCGAATGCCTCGCCGTCTCCACAGTGTCTGTGTTTTCGAATGCCTCACCGTCTGCACGGTGTCTGTGTTGTTGAATGCCTCGCCGTCTCCACAATGTCTGCGTTGTTGAGTGCCTCGCCGTCTCCACAGTGTCTCTGTTGTCGAATGCCTCACCGCCTCCACAGTGTCTCTGTTGTCCAATGACTCGCCGTCTCCCCAGTGTTTGTGTTGTCGAATGCCTCAGCGTCTCCACAGTGTGTGTGACGCTGTCGAATTCCTCACCGTCTGCATGGTGACTGTGACGCAGTCGAATGCTTCACCATCTCCACAGTGTCTGTGTTGTCGAATGCCTCGCCGTCTCCACACTGTCTGTGTTGTCGAATGCCTCACCGTCTCCACGGTGTTTGTGTTGTCAAATGCCTTGCAGTCTCCACAGAGTCTGTGACGCTGTCGAATATCTCGCCGTCTCCATAGTGTCTGTGTTGTGGCTGTCTCGCCGTTTCCACAGTGTCTGTGTTGTCGAATGCCTCGCCGTCTCCACAGTGTCTGTGTTGTCGAATTCCTCACCGTCTCCACAGTGTCTGTGTTGTCGAATGCCTCGCCGTCTCCACAGTGTCTGTGTTGTCGAATGCCTCGCCCTCCACACTGTCTGTGTTGTCGAATGCCTCACCGTCTCCACAGTGTCTATGATGTTGTCGATTGCCTCGCCGTCTCCACAGTGTCTGTGTTGTCAAATGCCTCCCCGTCTCCACAGTGTCTGCGTTGTCGAATGCCTCGCCGTCTCCACAGTGTCTGTGTTGTCGAATGCCTCCTTGTCTCCACAGTGTCTGTGTTGTCGAAAGTCTCTCCGTCTCCTCAGTGTCTGTGTTGTTGAATGCCTTTTGGTCTCCACACTGTCTGTGTTGTCGAATGCCTCAACGTCTCCACAGTGTCATGTAGTCGAATGCCTAAACCGTCTGCATAGCATCTGTGTTGTCAAATGCCGCACCATCTCCACAGTGTCTGTGACGCTGTCGAATGCCTCACCGTCTCCACAGAGTCTGTGACGTTGTCGAATGCCTCACCGTCTCCACAGTGTCTGTGTTGTCGAATGCCTCACAGTCTCCACAGAGTCTGTGACGCTGTCGAATGCCTCACCGTCTCCACAGTGTCTGTGTTGCCGAATGTCTCACCGTCCCCACAGTGTCTGTGTTGCCGGATTTCTCACCGTCCCCACAGTGTCTGTGTTGTCGAATGCCTTGCCGTCTCCACAGGGTCTGTGCTGTTGAATGCCTCACAGTCTCCACAGAGTCTGTGACGCTGTCGAATGCCTCACCGTCTCCACAGTGTCTGTGTTGCCGAATGCCTCGCCGTCCCCACAGTGTCTGTGTTGCCGGATGTCTCGCCGTCCCCACAGTGTCTGTGTTGTCGAATGCCTCGCCGTCTCCACAGGGTCTGTATTGTCGTATGCCTCACCGTCTCCACAGTGTCTGTGTTGCCGAATGTCTCACCGTCCCCACAGTGTCTGTGTTGCCGGATTTCTCACCGTCCCCACAGTGTCTGTGTTGTCGAATGCCTCGCCGTCTCCACAGGGTCTGTGCTGTCGAATGCCTCGCAGTCTCCACAGAGTCTGTGACGCTGTCGAATGCCTCACCGTCTCCACAGTGTCTGTGTTGCCGAATGCCTCGCCGTCCCCACAGTGTCTGTGTTGCCGGATGTCTCGCCGTCCCCACAGTGTCTGTGTTGTCGAATGCCTCGCCGTCTCCACAGGGTCTGTATTGTCGAATGCCTCGCCGTCTCCACGGTGTCTGTGTTGTCGAATGCCTCGCAGTCTCCACGGTGTTTGTGTTGTCGAATGCCTTGCAGTCTCCACAGAGTCTGTAACACTGTCGAATGTCTCGCCGTCTCCACGGTGTCTGTGTTGTCGAAAGCCTCTCCGTCTCCTCAGTGTCAGTGTTGTTGAATGCCTCACCGTCTCCACAGTGTCTGTGTTGTCGAATGCCTCAAAGTCTCCACAGTGTCATGTAGTCGTATGCCTCACCATCTCCACAGCATCTGTGTTGTCGAATGCCGCACCATCTCCACATTGTCTGTGACTTTGTTGAATGCCTCACCATCTCCACAGTGTCTGTGATGTTATTGAATGCCTCACCGTCTCTACAGTGTCTGTGTTGTCGAATGCCTCACCGTCTCCACAGTATCTGTGATGTTGTTGAATGCCTCACCGTCTCCACAGTGTCTGCGACTTTGTTGAATGCATTACCGTCTCCACAGAGTCTGTGACGCTGTCGAATGCCTCACCGTCTCCACAGTGTCTGTGTTGTCGAATGCCTCACAGTCTCCACAGAGTCTGTGACGCTGTCGAATGCCTCACCGTCTCCACAGTGTCTGTGTTGTCGAATGCCTCACAGTCTCCACAGAGTCTGTGACGCTGTCGAATGCCTCACCGTCTCCACAGTGTCTGTGTTGCCGAATGCCTCGCCGTCCCCACAGTGTCTGTGTTGTCGAATGCCTCGCCGTCTCCACAGGGTCTGTGTTGTCGAATGCCTCACAGTCTCCACGGTGTTTGTGACCTTGTCGAATGCTTCGCCGTCTTCACAGTGTCTGTATTGTCGAATGCCTCGCCGTCTCCACGGTGTCTGTGTTGTCGAATGCCTCGCAGTCTCCACGGTGTCTGTGTTGTCGAAAGCCTCTCCGTCTCCTCAGTGTCTGTGTTGTTGAATGCCTTACGGTCTCCACACTGTCTGTGTTGTCGAATGCCTCAACGTCTCCACAGTGTCATGTAGTCGTATGCCTCACCATCTCCACAGTGTCTGTGATGTTGTTGAATGCCTCACCGTCTCTACAGTGTCTGTGTTGTCGAATGCCTCACCGTCTCCACAGTGTCTGTGATGTTGTTGAATGCCTCACCGTCTCTACAGTGTCTGTGTTGTCGAATGCCTCACCGTCTCCACAGTGTCTGTGATGTTGTTGAATGCCTCACCATCTCCACAGTGTCTGTGTTGTCGAATGCCTCGCCGTCTGCACAGTGTCTGTGTTCTCGAATGCCTCGCCATCTGCACAGTGTCTGTGTTGCCGAATGTCTCGCCGTCTCCACAGTGTCTGTGTTGTCGGATGGCTCGCCGTCTCCAGTGTCTGTGTTTTTGAATGCCTCGCCGTCTGCACAGTGTCTGTGTTCTCGAATGCCTCGCCATCTGCACAGTGTCTGTGTTGCCGAATGTCTCGCCGTCTCCACAGTGTCTGTGTTGTCGAATGCCTCGCCGTCTACACAGTGTCTGTGTTGCCGGATGCCTCGCCGTCTCCACAGGGTCTGTGTTGTCGAATGCCTCACCGTCTCCACAGGGTCTGTGTTGTCGAATGCCTCACCGTCTCCACTGTGTCTGTGACGTTGTCGAATGCATCACCGTTTCCACAGTGTGTGTTATTGTCGAATGCCTCACCGTCTCCACCGTGTCTGTGACGCTGTCGAATGCCTCACCGTCTCCACCGTGTCTGTGTTGTCAAATGCCTCACCGTCTCCACAGTGTGTGTTATTGTCGAATGCCTCACCGTCTCCACCGTGTCTGTGACGTTGTCGAATGCCTCGCCTTCTCTACAGTGTCTGTGACGCTGTCAAATGCCTCACCATCTCCACCGTGTCTGTGTTGTTGAATGCGTTTCTGTCTCCACAGTGTCTGTGACGTTGTCGAATGCCTCGCCGTCTCCAGTGTCTGTGTTGTCGAATGCCTCGCCGTCTCCACACTGTCTGTGTTGTCGAATGCCTCACCGTCTCCACGGTGTTTCTGTTGTCCACTGCCTTGCAGTCTCCACAGAGTCTGTGACACTGTCGAATGTCTCGCCGTCTCCACGGTGTCTGTGTTGTCGAAAGCCTCTCCGTCTCCTCAGTGTCTGTGTTGTTGAATGCCTTACGGTCTCCACACTGTCTGTGTTGTCGAATGCCTCAACGTCTCCACAGTGTTATGTAGTCGTATGCCTCACCATCTCCACAGCATCTGTGTTGTCGAATGCCGCACCATCTCCACAGTGACTGTGACTTTGTTGAATGCCTCACCATCTCCACAGTGTCTGTGATGTTGTTGAATGCCTCACCGTCTCTACAGTGTCTGTGTTGTCGAATGCCTCACCGTCTCCACAGTGTCTGTGATGTTGTTGAATGCCTCACCATCTCCACAGTGTCTGCGACTTTGTTGAATGCATCACTGTCTCCACAGTGTCTGTGTTGTCGAATGCCTCGCCGTCTCCACAGTGTCTGTGTTTTCGAATGCCTCACCGTCTGCACGGTGTCTGTGTTGTTGAATGCCTCGCCGTCTCCACAGTGTCTGCGTTGTTGAGTGCCTCGCCGTCTCCACAGTGTCTCTGTTGTCGAATGCCTCACCGCCTCCACAGTGTCTCTGTTGTCCAATGACTCGCCGTCTCCCCAGTGTTTGTGTTGTCGAATGCCTCAGCGTCTCCACAGTGTGTGTGACGCTGTCGAATTCCTCACCGTCTGCATGGTGACTGTGACGCAGTCGAATGCCTCACCATCTCCACAGTGTCTGTGTTGTCGAATGCCTCGCCGTCTCCACACTGTCTGTGTTGTCGAATGCCTCACCGTCTCCACGGTGTTTGTGTTGTCGAATGCCTTGCAGTCTCCACAGAGTCTGTGACGCTGTCGAATATCTCGCCGTCTCCACAGTGTCTGTGTTGTGGCTGTCTCGCCGTTTCCACAGTGTCTGTGTTGTCGAATGCCTCGCCGTCTCCACAGTGTCTGTGTTGTCGAATTCCTCACCGTCTCCACAGTGTCTGTGTTGTCGAATGCCTCGCCGTCTCCACAGTGTCTGTGTTGTCGAATGCCTCGCCGTCTCCACACTGTCTGTGTTGTCGAATGCCTCACCGTCTCCACAGTGTCTATGATGTTGTCGATTGCCTCGCCGTCTCCACAGTGTCTGTGTTGTCAAATGCCTCCCCGTCTCCACAGTGTCTGCGTTGTCGAATGCCTCGCCGTCTCCACAGTGTCTGTGTTGTCGAATGCCTCCCTGTCTCCACAGTGTCTGTGTTGTCGAAAGTCTCTCCGTCTCCTCAGTGTCTGTGTTGTTGAATGCCTTTTGGTCTCCACAGTGTCTGTGTTGCCGAATGCCTCGCCGTCCCCACAGTGTCTGTGTTGCCGGATGTCTCGCCGTCCCCACAGTGTCTGTGTTGTCGAATGCCTCGCCGTCTCCACAGGGTCTGTATTGTCGAATGCCTCGCCGTCTCCACGGTGTCTGTGTTGTCGAATGCCTCGCAGTCTCCACGGTGTTTGTGTTGTCGAATGCCTTGCAGTCTCCACAGAGTCTGTAACACTGTCGAATGTCTCGCCGTCTCCACGGTGTCTGTGTTGTCGAAAGCCTCTCCGTCTCCTCAGTGTCTGTGTTGTTGAATGCCTCACCGTCTCCACAGTGTCTGTGTTGTCGAATGCCTCAAAGTCTCCACAGTGTCATGTAGTCGTATGCCTCACCATCTCCACAGCATCTGTGTTGTCGAATGCCGCACCATCTCCACAGTGTCTGTGACTTTGTTGAATGCCTCACCATCTCCACAGTGTCTGTGATGTTATTGAATGCCTCACCGTCTCTACAGTGTCTGTGTTGTCGAATGCCTCACCGTCTCCACAGTATCTGTGATGTTGTTGAATGCCTCACCGTCTCCACAGTGTCTGCGACTTTGTTGAATGCATTACCGTCTCCACAGAGTCTGTGACGCTGTCGAATGCCTCACCGTCTCCACAGTGTCTGTGTTGTCGAATGCCTCACAGTCTCCACAGAGTCTGTGACGCTGTCGAATGCCTCACCGTCTCCACAGTGTCTGTGTTGTCGAATGCCTCACAGTCTCCACAGAGTCTGTGACGCTGTCGAATGCCTCACCGTCTCCACAGTGTCTGTGTTGCCGAATGCCTCGCCGTCCCCACAGTGTCTGTGTTGCCGGATGTCTCGCCGTCTTCACAGTGTCTGTATTGTCGAATGCCTCGCCGTCTCCACGGTGTCTGTGTTGTCGAATGCCTCGCAGTCTCCACGGTGTCTGTGTTGTCGAAAGCCTCTCCGTCTCCTCAGTGTCTGTGTTGTTGAATGCCTTACGGTCTCCACACTGTCTGTGTTGTCGAATGCCTCAACGTCTCCACAGTGTCATGTAGTCGTATGCCTCACCATCTCCACAGTGTCTGTGATGTTGTTGAATGCCTCACCGTCTCTACAGTGTCTGTGTTGTCGAATGCCTCACCGTCTCCACAGTGTCTGTGATGTTGTTGAATGCCTCACCATCTCCACAGTGTCTGCGACTTTGTTGAATGCATCACTGTCTCCACAGTGTCTGTGTTGTCGAATGCCTCGCCGTCTCCACAGTGTCTGTGTTTTCGAATGCCTCACCGTCTGCACGGTGTCTGTGTTGTTGAATGCCTCGCCGTCTCCACAGTATCTGCGTTGTTGAGTGCCTCGCCGTCTCCACAGTGTCTCTGTTGTCGAATGCCTCACCGCCTCCACAGTGTCTCTGTTGTCTAATGACTCGCCGTCTCCCCAGTGTTTGTGTTGTCGAATGCCTCAGCGTCTCCACAGTGTCTGTGATGTTGTCGAATGCCTCACCGTCTCCACAGTCTGTATTATTGTCGAATGCCTCAGTATTTCCACAGTGTCTGTGTTGTCGAATGCTTCGCAATCTCCACAGTGTCTGTGTTATTGTCGAATGCCTCACCGTCTCCACAGTGTGTGTGACGCTGTCGAATTCCTCACCGTCTGCACGGTGACTGTGACGCAGTCGAATGCCTCACCATCTCCACAGTGTCTGTGTTGTCGAATGCCTCGCCGTCTCCACTGTGTCTGTGTTGTCGATTGCCTCACAGTCTCCACAGAGTCTGTGACGCTGTCGAATATCTCGCCGTCTCCACAGTGTCTGTGTTGTGGCTGTCTCGCCGTCTCCACAGTGTCTGTGTTGTCGAATGCCTCACCGTCTCCACAGTATCTGTGTTGTCGAATGCCTCGCCGTCTCCACAGTGTCTGTGTTGTCGAATGCCTCGCCGTCTCCACACTGTCTGTGTTGTCAAATGCCTCACCGTCTCCACAGTGTCTATGATGTTGTCGAATGCCTCGCCGTCTCCACAGTGTCTGTGTTGTCAAATGCCTCCCCGTCTCCACAGTGTCTGCGTTGTCGAATGCCTCGCCGTCTCCACAGTGTCTGTGTTGTCGAATGCCTCCCCGTCTCCACAGTGTCTGTGTTGTCGAAAGTCTCTCCGTCTCCTCAGTGTCTGTGTTGTTGAATGCCTTTTGGTCTCCACACTGTCTGTGTTGTCGAATGCCTCAACGTCTCCACAGTGTCATGTAGTCGAATGCCTAAACCGTCTGCATAGCATCTGTGTTGTCGAATGCCGCACCATCTCCACAGTGTCTGTGACGCTGTCGAATGCCTCACCGTCTCCACAGAGTCTGTGACGTTGTCGAATGCCTCACCGTCTCCACAGTGTCTGTGTTGTCGAATGCCTCACAGTCTCCACAGAGTCTGTGACGCTGTCGAATGCCTCACCGTCTCCACAGTGTCTGTGTTGCCGAATGTCTCACCGTCCCCACAGTGTCTGTGTTGCCGGATTTCTCACCGTCCCCACAGTGTCTGTGTTGTCGAATGCCTCGCCGTCTCCACAGGGTCTGTGCTGTCGAATGCCTCACAGTCTCCACAGAGTCTGTGACGCTGTCGAATGCCTCACCGTCTCCACAGTGTCTGTGTTGCCGAATGCCTCGCTGTCCCCACAGTGTCTGTGTTGCCGGATGTCTCGCCGTCCCCACAGTGTCTGTGTTGTCGAATGCCTCGCCGTCTCCACAGTGTCTGTATTGTCGTATGCCTCACCGTCTCCACAGTGTCTGTGTTGCCGAATGTCTCACCGTCCCCACAGTGTCTGTGTTGCCGGATTTCTCACCGTCCCCACAGTGTCTGTGTTGTCGAATGCCTCGCCGTCTCCACAGGGTCTGTGCTGTCGAATGCCTCACAGTCTCCACAGAGTCTGTGACGCTGTCGAATGCCTCACCGTCTCCACAGTGTCTGTGTTGCCGAATGCCTCGCCGTCCCCACAGTGTCTGTGTTGCCGGATGTCTCGCCGTCCCCACAGTGTCTGTGTTGTCGAATGCCTCGCCGTCTCCACAGGGTCTGTATTGTCGAATGCCTCGCCGTCTCCACGGTGTCTGTGTTGTCGAATGCCTCGCAGTCTCCACGGTGTTTGTGTTGTCGAATGCCTTGCAGTCTCCACAAGAGTCTGTAACACTGTCGAATGTCTCGCCGTCTCCACGGTGTCTGTGTTGTCGAAAGCCTCTCCGTCTCCTCAGTGTCTGTGTTGTTGAATGCCTCACCGTCTCCACAGTGTCTGTGTTGTCGAATGCCTCAAAGTCTCCACAGTGTCATGTAGTCGTATGCCTCACCATCTCCACAGCATCTGTGTTGTCGAATGCCGCACCATCTCCACAGTGTCTGTGACTTTGTTGAATGCCTCACCATCTCCACAGTGTCTGTGATGTTATTGAATGCCTCACCGTCTCTACAGTGTCTGTGTTGTCGAATGCCTCACCGTCTCCACAGTATCTGTGATGTTGTTGAATGCCTCACCGTCTCCACAGTGTCTGCGACTTTGTTGAATGCATTACCGTCTCCACAGAGTCTGTGACGCTGTCGAATGCCTCACCGTCTCCACAGTGTCTGTGTTGTCGAATGCCTCACAGTCTCCACAGAGTCTGTGACGCTGTCGAATGCCTCACCGTCTCCACAGTGTCTGTGTTGTCGAATGCCTCACAGTCTCCACAGAGTCTGTGACGCTGTCGAATGCCTCACCGTCTCCACAGTGTCTGTGTTGCCGAATGTCTCGCCGTCCCCACAGTGTCTGTGTTGTCGAATGCCTCGCCGTCTCCACAGGGTCTGTGTTGTCGAATGCCTCACAGTCTCCACGGTGTTTGTGACCTTGTTGAATGCTTCGCCGTCTTCACAGTGTCTGTATTGTCGAATGCCTCGCCGTCTCCACGGTGTCTGTGTTGTCGAATGCCTCGCAGTCTCCACGGTGTCTGTGTTGTCGAAAGCCTCTCCGTCTCCTCAGTGTCTGTGTTGTTGAATGCCTTACGGTCTCCACACTGTCTGTGTTGTCGAATGCCTCAACGTCTCCACAGTGTCATGTAGTCGTATGCCTCACCATCTCCACAGCATCTGTGTTGTCGAATGCCGCACCATCTCCACAGTGACTGTGACTTTGTTGAATGCCTCACCATCTCCACAGTGTCTGTGATGTTGTTGAATGCCTCACCGTCTCTACAGTGTCTGTGTTGTCGAATGCCTCACCGTCTCCACAGTGTCTGTGATGTTGTTGAATGCCTCACCATCTCCACAGTGTCTGTGATGTTGTTGAATGCCTCACCGTCTCCACAGTGTCTGTGTTGTCGAATGCCTCGCCGTCTCCACAGTGTCTGTGTTTTCGAATGCCTCACCGTCTGCACGGTGTCTGTGTTGTTGAATGCCTCGCCGTCTCCACAGTGTCTGCGTTGTTGAGTGCCTCGCCGTCTCCACAGTGTCTCTGTTGTCGAATGCCTCACCGCCTCCACAGTGTCTCTGTTGTCCAATGACTCGCCGTCTCCCCAGTGTTTGTGTTGTCGAATGCCTCAGCGTCTCCACAGTCTGTATTATTGTCGAATGCCTCAGTATTTCCACAGTGTCTGTGTTGTCGAATGCTTCGCAATCTCCACAGTGTCTGTGTTATTGTCGAATGCCTCACCGTCTCCGCAGTGTGTGTGACGCTGTCGAATTCCTCACCGTCTGCACGGTGACTGTGACGCAGTCGAATGCCTCACCATCTCCACAGTGTCTGTGTTGTCGAATGCCTCGCCGTCTCCACTGTGTCTGTGTTGTCGATTGCCTCACAGTCTCCACAGAGTCTGTGACGCTGTCGAATATCTCGCCGTCTCCACAGTGTCTGTGTTGTGGCTGTCTCGCCGTTTCCACAGTGTCTGTGTTGTTGAATGCCTCGCCGTCTCCACAGTGTCTGTGTTGTCGAATGCCTCACCGTCTCCACAGTGTCTGTGTTGTCGAATGCCTCGCCGTCTCCACAGTGTCTGTGTTGTCAAATGCCTCCCCGTCTCCACAGTGTCTGCGTTGTCGAATGCCTCCCCGTCTCCACACTGTCTGTGTTGTCGAAAGTCTCTCCGTCTCCTCAGTGTCTGTGTTGTTGAATGCCTTTTGGTCTCCACACTGTCTGTGTTGTCGAATGCCTCGCCGTCTCCACAGGGTCTGTGCTGTCGAATGCCTCACAGTCTCCACAGAGTCTGTGACGCTGTCGAATGCCTCACCGTCTCCACAGTGTCTGTGTTGCCGAATGCCTCGCCGTCCCCACAGTGTCTGTGTTGCCGGATGTCTCGCCGTCCCCACAGTGTCTGTGTTGTCGAATGCCTCGCCGTCTCCACAGGGTCTGTATTGTCGTATGCCTCACCGTCTCCACAGTGTCTGTGTTGCCGAATGTCTCACCGTCCCCACAGTGTCTGTGTTGCCGGATTTCTCACCGTCCCCACAGTGTCTGTGTTGTCGAATGCCTCGCCGTCTCCACAGGGTCTGTGCTGTCGAATGCCTCACAGTCTCCACAGAGTCTGTGACGCTGTCGAATGCCTCACCGTCTCCACAGTGTCTGTGTTGCCGAATGCCTCGCCGTCCCCACAGTGTCTGTGTTGCCGGATGTCTCGCCGTCCCCACAGTGTCTGTGTTGTCGAATGCCTCGCCGTCTCCACAGGGTCTGTATTGTCGAATGCCTCGCCGTCTCCACGGTGTCTGTGTTGTCGAATGCCTCGCAGTCTCCACGGTGTTTGTGTTGTCGAATGCCTTGCAGTCTCCACAAGAGTCTGTAACACTGTCGAATGTCTCGCCGTCTCCACGGTGTCTGTGTTGTCGAAAGCCTCTCCGTCTCCTCAGTGTCTGTGTTGTTGAATGCCTCACCGTCTCCACAGTGTCTGTGTTGTCGAATGCCTCAAAGTCTCCACAGTGTCATGTAGTCGTATGCCTCACCATCTCCACAGCATCTGTGTTGTCGAATGCCGCACCATCTCCACAGTGTCTGTGACTTTGTTGAATGCCTCACCATCTCCACAGTGTCTGTGATGTTATTGAATGCCTCACCGTCTCTACAGTGTCTGTGTTGTCGAATGCCTCACCGTCTCCACAGTATCTGTGATGTTGTTGAATGCCTCACCGTCTCCACAGTGTCTGCGACTTTGTTGAATGCATTACCGTCTCCACAGAGTCTGTGACGCTGTCGAATGCCTCACCGTCTCCACAGTGTCTGTGTTGTCGAATGCCTCACAGTCTCCACAGAGTCTGTGACGCTGTCGAATGCCTCACCGTCTCCACAGTGTCTGTGTTGTCGAATGCCTCACAGTCTCCACAGAGTCTGTGACGCTGTCGAATGCCTCACCGTCTCCACAGTGTCTGTGTTGCCGAATGTCTCGCCGTCCCCACAGTGTCTGTGTTGTCGAATGCCTCGCCGTCTCCACAGGGTCTGTGTTGTCGAATGCCTCACAGTCTCCACGGTGTTTGTGACCTTGTTGAATGCTTCGCCGTCTTCACAGTGTCTGTATTGTCGAATGCCTCGCCGTCTCCACGGTGTCTGTGTTGTCGAATGCCTCGCAGTCTCCACGGTGTCTGTGTTGTCGAAAGCCTCTCCGTCTCCTCAGTGTCTGTCTTGTTGAATGCCTTACGGTCTCCACACTGTCTGTGTTGTCGAATGCCTCAACGTCTCCACAGTGTCATGTAGTCGTATGCCTCACCATCTCCACAGCATCTGTGTTGTCGAATGCCGCACCATCTCCACAGTGACTGTGACTTTGTTGAATGCCTCACCATCTCCACAGTGTCTGTGATGTTGTTGAATGCCTCACCGTCTCTACAGTGTCTGTGTTGTCGAATGCCTCACCGTCTCCACAGTGTCTGTGATGTTGTTGAATGCCTCACCATCTCCACAGTGTCTGCGACTTTGTTGAATGCATCACTGTCTCCACAGTGTCTGTGTTGTCGAATGCCTCGCCGTCTCCACAGTGTCTGTGTTTTCGAATGCCTCACCGTCTGCACGGTGTCTGTGTTGTTGAATGCCTCGCCGTCTCCACAGTGTCTGCGTTGTTGAGTGCCTCGCCGTCTCCACAGTGTCTCTGTTGTCGAATGCCTCACCGCCTCCACAGTGTCTCTGTTGTCCAATGACTCGCCGTCTCCCCAGTGTTTGTGTTGTCGAATGCCTCAGCGTCTCCACAGTCTGTATTATTGTCGAATGCCTCAGTATTTCCACAGTGTCTGTGTTGTCGAATGCTTCGCAATCTCCACAGTGTCTGTGTTATTGTCGAATGCCTCACCGTCTCCACAGTGTGTGTGACGCTGTCGAATTCCTCACCGTCTGCACGGTGACTGTGACGCAGTCGAATGCCTCACCATCTCCACAGTGTCTGTGTTGTCGAATGCCTCGCCGTCTCCACTGTGTCTGTGTTGTCGATTGCCTCACAGTCTCCACAGAGTCTGTGACGCTGTCGAATATCTCGCCGTCTCCACAGTGTCTGTGTTGTGGCTGTCTCGCCGTTTCCACAGTGTCTGTGTTGTTGAATGCCTCGCCGTCTCCACAGTGTCTGTGTTGTCGAATGCCTCACCGTCTCCACAGTGTCTGTGTTGTCGAATGCCTCGCCGTCTCCACAGTGTCTGTGTTGTCAAATGCCTCCCCGTCTCCACAGTGTCTGCGTTGTCGAATGCCTCGCCGTCTCCACAGTGTCTGTGTTGTCGAATGCCTCCCCGTCTCCACAGTGTCTGTGTTGTCGAAAGTCTCTCCGTCTCCTCAGTGTCTGTGTTGTTGAATGCCTTTTGGTCTCCACACTGTCTGTGTTGTCGAATGCCTCAACGTCTCCACAGTGTCATGTAGTCGAATGCCTAAACCGTCTGCATAGCATCTGTGTTGTCGAATGCCGCACCATCTCCACAGAGTCTGTGACGCTGTCGAATGCCTCACCGTCTCCACAGAGTCTGTGACGTTGTCGAATGCCTCACCGTCTCCACAGTGTCTGTGTTGTCGAATGCCTCACAGTCTCCACAGAGTCTGTGACGCTGTCGAATGCCTCACCGTCTCCACAGTGTCTGTGTTGCCGAATGTCTCACCGTCCCCACAGTGTCTGTGTTGCCGGATTTCTCACCGTCCCCACAGTGTCTGTGTTGTCGAATGCCTCGCCGTCTCCACAGGGTCTGTGCTGTCGAATGCCTCACCGTCTTCACAGAGTCTGTGACGCTGTCGAATGCCTCACCGTCTCCACAGTGTCTGTGTTGCCGAATGTCTCGCCGTCCCCACAGTGTCTGTGTTGCCGGATGTCTCGCCGTCTCCACAGGGTCTGTATTGTCGTATCCCTCACCGTCTCCACAGTGTCGGTGTTGCCGAATGTCTCACCGTCCCCACAGTGTCTGTGTTGCCGGATTTCTCACCGTCCCCACAGTGTCTGTGTTGCCGAATGCCTCGCCGTCCCCACAGTGTCTGTGTTGCCGGATGTCTCGCCGTCCCCACAGTGTCTGTGTTGTCGAATGCCTCGCCGTCTCCACAGGGTCTGTATTGTCGAATGCCTCACTGTCTCCACGGTGTCTGTGTTGTCGAATGCCTCGCAGTCTCCACGGTGTTTGTGTTGTCGAATGCCTTGCAGTCTCCACAAGAGTCTGTAACACTGTCGAATGTCTCGCCGTCTCCACGGTGTCTGTGTTGTCGAAAGCCTCTCCGTCTCCTCAGTGTCTGTGTTGTTGAATGCCTCACCGTCTCCACAGTGTCTGTGTTGTCGAATGCCTCAAAGTCTCCACAGTGTCATGTAGTCGTATGCCTCACCATCTCCACAGCATCTGTGTTGTCGAATGCCGCACCATCTCCACAGTGTCTGTGACTTTGTTGAATGCCTCACCATCTCCACAGTGTCTGTGATGTTATTGAATGCCTCACCGTCTCTACAGTGTCTGTGTTGTCGAATGCCTCACCGTCTCCACAGTATCTGTGATGTTGTTGAATGCCTCACCGTCTCCACAGTGTCTGCGACTTTGTTGAATGCATTACCGTCTCCACAGAGTCTGTGACGCTGTCGAATGCCTCACCGTCTCCACAGTGTCTGTGTTGTCGAATGCCTCACAGTCTCCACAGAGTCTGTGACGCTGTCGAATGCCTCACCGTCTCCACAGTGTCTGTGTTGCCGAATGCCTCGCCGTCCCCACAGTGTCTGTGTTGCCGGATGTCTCGCCGTCCCCACAGTGTCTGTGTTGTCGAATGCCTCGCCGTCTCCACAGGGTCTGTGTTGTCGAATGCCTCACAGTCTCCACGGTGTTTGTGACCTTGTTGAATGCTTCGCCGTCTTCACAGTGTCTGTATTGTCGAATGCCTCGCCGTCTCCACGGTGTCTGTGTTGTCGAATGCCTCGCAGTCTCCACGGTGTCTGTGTTGTCGAAAGCCTCTCCGTCTCCACAGTGTCTGTGTTGTCGAATGCCTCACAGTCTCCACAGAGTCTGTGACGCTGTCGAATGCCTCACCGTCTCCACACTGTCTGTGTTGTCGAATGCCTCAACGTCTCCACAGTGTCATGTAGTCGTATGCCTCACCATCTCCACAGCATCTGTGTTGTCGAATGCCGCACCATCTCCACAGTGACTGTGACTTTGTTGAATGCCTCACCATCTCCACAGTGTCTGTGATGTTGTTGAATGCCTCACCGTCTCTACAGTGTCTGTGTTGTCGAATGCCTCACCGTCTCCACAGTGTGTGTGACGCTGTCGAATTCCTCACCGTCTGCACGGTGACTGTGACGCAGTCGAATGCCTCACCATCTCCACAGTGTGTGTTGTCGAATGCCTCGCCGTCTCCACTGTGTCTGTGTTGTCGATTGCCTCACAGTCTCCACAGAGTCTGTGACGCTGTCGAATATCTCGCCGTCTCCACAGTGTCTGTGTTGTGGCTGTCTCGCCGTTTCCACAGTGTCTGTGTTGTCGAATGCCTCGCCGTCTCCACAGTGTCTGTGTTGTCGAATGCCTCGCCGTCTCCACAGTGTCTGTGTTGTCGAATGCCTCGCCGTCTCCACAGTGTCTGTGTTGTCGAATGCCTCACCGTCTCCACAGTGTCTATGATGTTGTCGAATGCCTCGCCGTCTCCACAGTGTCTGTGTTGTTAAATGCCTCCCCGTCTCCACAGTGTCTGCGTTGTCGAATGCCTTGCCGTCTCCACAGTGTCTGTGTTGTCGAATGCCTCACCGTCTCCACAGTGTCTGTGTTGCCGAATGCCTCACCGTCTCCACAGTGTCTGTGATGTTGTTGAATGCCTCACCATCTCCACAGTGTCTGCGACTTTGTTGAATGCATCACTGTCTCCACAGTGTCTGTGTTGTCGAATGCCTCGCCGTCTCCACAGTGTCTGTGATTTCGAATGCCTCACCGTCTGCACGGTGTCTGCGTTGTTGAGTGCCTCGCCGTCCCCACAGTGTCTGTGTTGTCGAATGCCTCGCCGTCTCCACAGGGTCTGTGTTGTCGAATGCCTCACAGTCTCCACGGTGTTTGTGACCTTGTTGAATGCTTCGCCGTCTTCACAGTGTCTGTATTGTCGAATGCCTCGCCGTCTCCACGGTGTCTGTGTAGTCGAAAGCCTCTCCGTCTCCTCAGTGTCTGTCTTGTTGAATGCCTTACGGTCTCCACACTGTCTGTGTTGTCGAATGCCTCAACGTCTCCACAGTGTCATGTAGTCGTATGCCTCACCATCTCCACAGCATCTGTGTTGTCGAATGCCGCACCATCTCCACAGTGACTGTGACTTTGTTGAATGCCTCACCATCTCCACAGTGTCTGTGATGTTGTTGAATGCCTCACCGTCTCTACAGTGTCTGTGTTGTCGAATGCCTCACCGTCTCCACAGTGTCTGTGATGTTGTTGAATGCCTCACCATCTCCACAGTGTCTGCGACTTTGTTGAATGCATCACTGTCTCCACAGTGTCTGTGTTGTCGAATGCCTCGCCGTCTCCACAGTGTCTGTGTTTTCGAATGCCTCACCGTCTGCACGGTGTCTGTGTTGTTGAATGCCTCGCCGTCTCCACAGTGTCTGCGTTGTTGAGTGCCTCGCCGTCTCCACAGTGTCTCTGTTGTCGAATGCCTCACCGCCTCCACAGTGTCTCTGTTGTCCAATGACTCGCCGTCTCCCCAGTGTTTGTGTTGTCGAATGCCTCAGCGTCTCCACAGTCTGTATTATTGTCGAATGCCTCAGTATTTCCACAGTGTCTGTGTTGTCGAATGCTTCGCAATCTCCACAGTGTCTGTGTTATTGTCGAATGCCTCACCGTCTCCACAGTGTGTGTGACGCTGTCGAATTCCTCACCGTCTGCACGGTGACTGTGACGCAGTCGAATGCCTCACCATCTCCACAGTGTCTGTGTTGTCGAATGCCTCGCCGTCTCCACTGTGTCTGTGTTGTCGATTGCCTCACAGTCTCCACAGAGTCTGTGACGCTGTCGAATATCTCGCCGTCTCCACAGTGTCTGTGTTGTGGCTGTCTCGCCGTTTCCACAGTGTCTGTGTTGTTGAATGCCTCGCCGTCTCCACAGTGTCTGTGTTGTCGAATGCCTCACCGTCTCCACAGTGTCTGTGTTGTCGAATGCCTCGCCGTCTCCACAGTGTCTGTGTTGTCAAATGCCTCCCCGTCTCCACAGTGTCTGCGTTGTCGAATGCCTCGCCGTCTCCACAGTGTCTGTGTTGTCGAATGCCTCCCCGTCTCCACAGTGTCTGTGTTGTCGAAAGTCTCTCCGTCTCCTCAGTGTCTGTGTTGTTGAATGCCTTTTGGTCTCCACACTGTCTGTGTTGTCGAATGCCTCAACGTCTCCACAGTGTCATGTAGTCGAATGCCTAAACCGTCTGCATAGCATCTGTGTTGTCGAATGCCGCACCATCTCCACAGAGTCTGTGACGCTGTCGAATGCCTCACCGTCTCCACAGAGTCTGTGACGTTGTCGAATGCCTCACCGTCTCCACAGTGTCTGTGTTGTCGAATGCCTCACAGTCTCCACAGAGTCTGTGACGCTGTCGAATGCCTCACCGTCTCCACAGTGTCTGTGTTGCCGAATGTCTCACCGTCCCCACAGTGTCTGTGTTGCCGGATTTCTCACCGTCCCCACAGTGTCTGTGTTGTCGAATGCCTCGCCGTCTCCACAGGGTCTGTGCTGTCGAATGCCTCACCGTCTCCACAGAGTCTGTGACGCTGTCGAATGCCTCACCGTCTCCACAGTGTCTGTGTTGCCGAATGTCTCGCCGTCCCCACAGTGTCTGTGTTGCCGGATGTCTCGCCGTCTCCACAGGGTCTGTATTGTCGTATCCCTCACCGTCTCCACAGTGTCGGTGTTGCCGAATGTCTCACCGTCCCCACAGTGTCTGTGTTGCCGGATTTCTCACCGTCCCCACAGTGTCTGTGTTGCCGAATGCCTCGCCGTCCCCACAGTGTCTGTGTTGCCGGATGTCTCGCCGTCCCCACAGTGTCTGTGTTGTCGAATGCCTCGCCGTCTCCACAGGGTCTGTATTGTCGAATGCCTCACTGTCTCCACGGTGTCTGTGTTGTCGAATGCCTCGCAGTCTCCACGGTGTTTGTGTTGTCGAATGCCTTGCAGTCTCCACAAGAGTCTGTAACACTGTCGAATGTCTCGCCGTCTCCACGGTGTCTGTGTTGTCGAAAGCCTCTCCGTCTCCTCAGTGTCTGTGTTGTTGAATGCCTCACCGTCTCCACAGTGTCTGTGTTGTCGAATGCCTCAAAGTCTCCACAGTGTCATGTAGTCGTATGCCTCACCATCTCCACAGCATCTGTGTTGTCGAATGCTTCGCAATCTCCACAGTGTCTGTGTTATTGTCGAATGCCTCACCGTCTCCACAGTGTGTGTGACGCTGTCGAATTCCTCACCGTCTGCACGGTGACTGTGACGCAGTCGAATGCCTCACCATCTCCACAGTGTCTGTGTTGTCGAATGCCTCGCCGTCTCCACTGTGTCTGTGTTGTCGATTGCCTCACAGTCTCCACAGAGTCTGTGACGCTGTCGAATATCTCGCCGTCTCCACAGTGTCTGTGTTGTGGCTGTCTCGCCGTTTCCACAGTGTCTGTGTTGTTGAATGCCTCGCCGTCTCCACAGTGTCTGTGTTGTCGAATGCCTCACCGTCTCCACAGTGTCTGTGTTGTCGAATGCCTCGCCGTCTCCACAGTGTCTGTGTTGTCAAATGCCTCCCCGTCTCCACAGTGTCTGCGTTGTCGAATGCCTCGCCGTCTCCACAGTGTCTGTGTTGTCGAATGCCTCCCCGTCTCCACAGTGTCTGTGTTGTCGAAAGTCTCTCCGTCTCCTCAGTGTCTGTGTTGTTGAATGCCTTTTGGTCTCCACACTGTCTGTGTTGTCGAATGCCTCAACGTCTCCACAGTGTCATGTAGTCGAATGCCTAAACCGTCTGCATAGCATCTGTGTTGTCGAATGCCGCACCATCTCCACAGAGTCTGTGACGCTGTCGAATGCCTCACCGTCTCCACAGAGTCTGTGACGTTGTCGAATGCCTCACCGTCTCCACAGTGTCTGTGTTGTCGAATGCCTCACAGTCTCCACAGAGTCTGTGACGCTGTCGAATGCCTCACCGTCTCCACAGTGTCTGTGTTGCCGAATGTCTCACCGTCCCCACAGTGTCTGTGTTGCCGGATTTCTCACCGTCCCCACAGTGTCTGTGTTGTCGAATGCCTCGCCGTCTCCACAGGGTCTGTGCTGTCGAATGCCTCACCGTCTCCACAGAGTCTGTGACGCTGTCGAATGCCTCACCGTCTCCACAGTGTCTGTGTTGCCGAATGTCTCGCCGTCCCCACAGTGTCTGTGTTGCCGGATGTCTCGCCGTCTCCACAGGGTCTGTATTGTCGTATCCCTCACCGTCTCCACAGTGTCGGTGTTGCCGAATGTCTCACCGTCCCCACAGTGTCTGTGTTGCCGGATTTCTCACCGTCCCCACAGTGTCTGTGTTGCCGAATGCCTCGCCGTCCCCACAGTGTCTGTGTTGCCGGATGTCTCGCCGTCCCCACAGTGTCTGTGTTGTCGAATGCCTCGCCGTCTCCACAGGGTCTGTATTGTCGAATGCCTCACTGTCTCCACGGTGTCTGTGTTGTCGAATGCCTCGCAGTCTCCACGGTGTTTGTGTTGTCGAATGCCTTGCAGTCTCCACAAGAGTCTGTAACACTGTCGAATGTCTCGCCGTCTCCACGGTGTCTGTGTTGTCGAAAGCCTCTCCGTCTCCTCAGTGTCTGTGTTGTTGAATGCCTCACCGTCTCCACAGTGTCTGTGTTGTCGAATGCCTCAAAGTCTCCACAGTGTCATGTAGTCGTATGCCTCACCATCTCCACAGCATCTGTGTTGTCGAATGCCGCACCATCTCCACAGTGTCTGTGACTTTGTTGAATGCCTCACCATCTCCACAGTGTCTGTGATGTTATTGAATGCCTCACCGTCTCTACAGTGTCTGTGTTGTCGAATGCCTCACCGTCTCCACAGTATCTGTGATGTTGTTGAATGCCTCACCGTCTCCACAGTGTCTGCGACTTTGTTGAATGCATTACCGTCTCCACAGAGTCTGTGACGCTGTCGAATGCCTCACCGTCTCCACAGTGTCTGTGTTGTCGAATGCCTCACAGTCTCCACAGAGTCTGTGACGCTGTCGAATGCCTCACCGTCTCCACAGTGTCTGTGTTGCCGAATGCCTCGCCGTCCCCACAGTGTCTGTGTTGCCGGATGTCTCGCCGTCCCCACAGTGTCTGTGTTGTCGAATGCCTCGCCGTCTCCACAGGGTCTGTGTTGTCGAATGCCTCACAGTCTCCACGGTGTTTGTGACCTTGTTGAATGCTTCGCCGTCTTCACAGTGTCTGTATTGTCGAATGCCTCGCCGTCTCCACGGTGTCTGTGTTGTCGAATGCCTCGCAGTCTCCACGGTGTCTGTGTTGTCGAAAGCCTCTCCGTCTCCACAGTGTCTGTGTTGTCGAATGCCTCACAGTCTCCACAGAGTCTGTGACGCTGTCGAATGCCTCACCGTCTCCACACTGTCTGTGTTGTCGAATGCCTCAACGTCTCCACAGTGTCATGTAGTCGTATGCCTCACCATCTCCACAGCATCTGTGTTGTCGAATGCCGCACCATCTCCACAGTGACTGTGACTTTGTTGAATGCCTCACCATCTCCACAGTGTCTGTGATGTTGTTGAATGCCTCACCGTCTCTACAGTGTCTGTGTTGTCGAATGCCTCACCGTCTCCACAGTGTCTGTGATGTTGTTGAATGCCTCACCGTCTCCACAGTGTGTGTGACGCTGTCGAATTCCTCACCGTCTGCACGGTGACTGTGACGCAGTCGAATGCCTCACCATCTCCACAGTGTGTGTTGTCGAATGCCTCGCCGTCTCCACTGTGTCTGTGTTGTCGATTGCCTCACAGTCTCCACAGAGTCTGTGACGCTGTCGAATATCTCGCCGTCTCCACAGTGTCTGTGTTGTGGCTGTCTCGCCGTTTCCACAGTGTCTGTGTTGTCGAATGCCTCGCCGTCTCCACAGTGTCTGTGTTGTCGAATGCCTCGCCGTCTCCACAGTGTCTGTGTTGTCGAATGCCTCGCCGTCTCCACAGTGTCTGTGTTGTCGAATGCCTCACCGTCTCCACAGTGTCTATGATGTTGTCGAATGCCTCGCCGTCTCCACAGTGTCTGTGTTGTTAAATGCCTCCCCGTCTCCACAGTGTCTGCGTTGTCGAATGCCTTGCCGTCTCCACAGTGTCTGTGTTGTCGAATGCCTCACCGTCTCCACAGTGTCTGTGTTGCCGAATGCCTCACCGTCTCCACAGTGTCTGTGATGTTGTTGAATGCCTCACCATCTCCACAGTGTCTGCGACTTTGTTGAATGCATCACTGTCTCCACAGTGTCTGTGTTGTCGAATGCCTCGCCGTCTCCACAGTGTCTGTGATTTCGAATGCCTCACCGTCTGCACGGTGTCTGCGTTGTTGAGTGCCTCGCCGTCCCCACAGTGTCTGTGTTGTCGAATGCCTCGCCGTCTCCACAGGGTCTGTGTTGTCGAATGCCTCACAGTCTCCACGGTGTTTGTGACCTTGTTGAATGCTTCGCCGTCTTCACAGTGTCTGTATTGTCGAATGCCTCGCCGTCTCCACGGTGTCTGTGTAGTCGAATGCCTCGCAGTCTCCACGGTGTCTGTGTTGTCGAAAGCCTCTCCGTCTCCTCAGTGTCTGTGTTGTTGAATGCCTTACGGTCTCCACACTGTCTGTGTTGTCGAATGCCTCAACGTCTCCACAGTGTCATGTAGTCGTATGCCTCACCATCTCCACAGCATCTGTGTTGTCGAATGCCGCACCATCTCCACAGTGACTGTGACTTTGTTGAATGCCTCACCATCTCCACAGTGTCTGTGATGTTGTTGAATGCCTCACCGTCTCTACAGTGTCTGTGTTGTCGAATGCCTCACCGTCTCCACAGTGTCTGTGATGTTGTTGAATGCCTCACCATCTCCACAGTGTCTGCGACTTTGTTGAATGCATCACTGTCTCCACAGTGTCTGTGTTGTCGAATGCCTCGCCGTCTCCACAGTGTCTGTGTTTTCGAATGCCTCACCGTCTGCACGGTGTCTGTGTTGTTGAATGCCTCGCCGTCTCCACAGTGTCTGCGTTGTTGAGTGCCTCGCCGTCTCCACAGTGTCTCTGTTGTCGAATGCCTCACCGCCTCCACAGTGTCTCTGTTGTCCAATGACTCGCCGTCTCCCCAGTGTTTGTGTTGTCGAATGCCTCAGCGTCTCCACAGTGTCTGTGATGTTGTCGAATGCCTCACCATCTCCACAGTCTGTATTATTATCGAATGCCTCAGTATTTCCACAGTGTCTGTGTTGTCGAATGCTTCGCAATCTCCACAGTGTCTGTGTTATTGTCGAATGCCTCACCGTCTCCACAGTGTGTGTGACGCTGTCGAATTCCTCACCGTCTGCACGGTGACTGTGACGCAGTCGAATGCCTCACCATCTCCACAGTGTCTGTGTTGTCGAATGCCTCGCCGTCTCCACTGTGTCTGTGTTGTCGATTGCCTCACAGTCTCCACAGAGTCTGTGACGCTGTCGAATATCTCGCCGTCTCCACAGTGTCTGTGTTGTGGCTGTCTCGCCGTTTCCACAGTGTCTGTGTTGTCGAATGCCTCGCCGTCTCCACAGTGTCTGTGTTGTCGAATGCCTCACCGTCTCCACAGTGTCTGTGTTGTCGAATGCCTCGCCGTCTCCACAGTGTCTGTGTTGTCGAATGCCTCGCCGTCTCCACACTGTCTGTGTTGTCGAATGCCTCACCGTCTCCACAGTGTCTATGATGTTGTCGAATGCCTCGCCGTCTCCACAGTGTCTGTGTTGTCGAAAGTCTCTCCGTCTCCTCAGTGTCTGTGTTGTTGAATGCCTTTTGGTCTCCACACTGTCTGTGTTGTCGAATGCCTCAACGTCTCCACAGTGTCATGTAGTCGAATGCCTAAACCGTCTGCATAGCATCTGTGTTGTCGAATGCCGCACCATCTCCACAGTGTCTGTGACGCTGTCGAATGCCTCACCGTCCCCACAGTGTCTGTGTTGTCGAATGCATCGCCGTCTCCACAGGGTCTGTGCTGTCGAATGCCTCACAGTCTCCACAGAGTCTGTGACGCTGTCGAATGCCTCACCGTCTCCACAGTGTCTGTGTTGCCGAATGCCTCGCCGTCCCCACAGTGTCTGTGTTGCCGGATGTCTCGCCGTCCCCACAGTGTCTGTGTTGTCGAATGCCTCGCCGTCTCCACAGGGTCTGTATTGTCGTATGCCTCACCGTCTCCACAGTGTCTGTGTTGCCGAATGTCTCACCGTCCCCACAGTGTCTGTGTTGCCGGATTTCTCACCGTCCCCACAGTGTCTGTGTTGTCGTATGCCTCGCCGTCTGCACAGGGTCTGTGCTGTCGAATGCCTCACAGTCTCCACAGAGTCTGTGACGCTGTCGAATGCCTCACCGTCTCCACAGTGTCTGTGTTGCCGAATGCCTCGCCGTCCCCACAGTGTCTGTGTTGCCGGATGTCTCGCCGTCCCCACAGTGTCTGTGTTGTCGAATGCCTCGCCGTCTCCACAGGGTCTGTATTGTCGAATGCCTCGCCGTCTCCACGGTGTCTGTGTTGTTGAATGCCTCACCGTCTCCACAGTGTCTGTGTTGTCGAATGCCTCAAAGTCTCCACAGTGTCTGTGACGTTGTCGAATACCTCACCGTCTCCACAGCATCTGTGTTGTCGAATGCCGCACCATCTCCACAGTGTCTGTGACTTTGTTGAATGCCTCACCATCTCCACAGTGTCTGTGATGTTATTGAATGCCTCACCGTCTCTACAGTGTCTGTGTTGTCGAATGCCTCACCGTCTCCACAGTATCTGTGATGTTGTTGAATGCCTCACCTTCTCCACAGTGTCTGCGACTTTGTTGAATGCATTACCGTCTCCACAGGGTCTGTGACGCTGTCGAATGCCTCACCGTCTCCACAGTGTCTGTGTTGTCGAATGCCTCACAGTCTCCACAGAGTCTGTGACGCTGTCGAATGCCTCACCGTCTCCACAGTGTCTGTGTTGTCGAATGCCTCACAGTCTCCACAGAGTCTGTGACGCTGTCGAATGCCTCACCGTCTCCACAGTGTCTGTGTTGCCGAATGCCTCGCCGTCCCCACAGTGTCTGTGTTGCCGGATGTCTCGCCGTCCCCACAGTGTCTGTGTTGTCGAATGCCTCGCCGTCTCCACAGGGTCTGTGTTGTCGAATGCCTCACCGTCTCCACGGTGTTTGTGACCTTGTCGAATGCTTCGCCGTCTTCACAGTGTCTGTATTGTCGAATGCCTCGCCGTCTCCACGGTGTCTGTGTTGTCGAATGCCTCGCAGTCTCCACAGTGCCTATGATGTTGTCGAATGCCTCACCGTCTCCACCGTGTCTGTGTTGTCAAATGCCTCACTGTCTCCACTGTGTCTGTGACGTTGTCGAATGCCTCGCCGTCTCCACAGGGTCTGTATTGTCGTATGCCTCACCGTCTCCACAGTGTCTGTGTTGCCGAATGTCTCACCGTCCCCACAGTGTCTGTGTTGCCGGATTTCTCACCGTCCCCACAGTGTCTGTGTTGTCGTATGCCTCGCCGTCTGCACAGGGTCTGTGCTGTCGAATGCCTCACAGTCTCCACAGAGTCTGTGACGCTGTCGAATGCCTCACCGTCTCCACAGTGTCTGTGTTGCCGAATGCCTCGCCGTCCCCACAGTGTCTGTGTTGCCGGATGTCTCGCCGTCCCCACAGTGTCTGTGTTGTCGAATGCCTCGCCGTCTCCACAGGGTCTGTATTGTCGAATGCCTCGCCGTCTCCACGGTGTCTGTGTTGTCGAATGCCTCGCAGTCTCCTCAGTGTCTGTGTTGTTGAATGCCTCACCGTCTCCACAGTGTCTGTGTTGTCGAATGCCTCAAAGTCTCCACAGTGTCTGTGACGTTGTCGAATACCTCACCGTCTCCACAGCATCTGTGTTGTCGAATGCCGCACCATCTCCACAGTGTCTGTGACTTTGTTGAATGCCTCACCATCTCCACAGTGTCTGTGATGTTATTGAATGCCTCACCGTCTCCACAGTATCTGTGATGTTGTTGAATGCCTCACCATCTCCACAGTGTCTGCGACTTTGTTGAATGCATTACCGTCTCCACAGGGTCTGTGACGCTGTCGAATGCCTCACCGTCTCCACAGTGTCTGTGTTGTCGAATGCCTCACAGTCTCCACAGAGTCTGTGACGCTGTCGAATGCCTCACCGTCTCCACAGTGTCTGTGTTGTCGAATGCCTCACAGTCTCCACAGAGTCTGTGACGCTGTCGAATGCCTCACCGTCTCCACAGTGTCTGTGTTGCCGAGTGCCTCGCCGTCCCCACAGTGTCTGTGTTGCCGGATGTCTCGCCGTCCCCACAGTGTCTGTGTTGTCGAATGCCTCGCCATCTCCACAGGGTCTGTGTTGTCAAATGCCTCACCGTCTCCACGGTGTTTGTGACCTTGTCGAATGCTTCGCCGTCTTCACAGTGTCTGTATTGTCGAATGCCTCGCCGTCTCCACGGTGTCTGTGTTGTCGAATGCCTCGCAGTCTCCACAGTGCCTATGATGTTGTCGAATGCCTCACCGTCTCCACCGTGTCTGTGTTGTCAAATGCCTCACTGTCTCCACTGTGTCTGTGACGTTGTCGAATGCCTCGCCGTCTCACAGTGTCTGTGTTGTCGAATGCCTCGCCGTCTTCACAGTGTCTGTGTTGTCGAATGCCTCATCGTCTCCACAGTCCCTATGATGTTGTCGAATGCCTCACCGTCTCCACAGTGCCTGTGTTGTCGAATGCCTCCCCGTCTCCACAGTGTCTGTGTTGTCGAAAGTCTCTCCGTCTCCTCAGTGTCTGTGTTGTTGAATGCCTTTCGGTCTCCACACTGTCTGTGTTGTCGAATGCCTCAACGTCTCCACAGTGTCATGTAGTCGTATGCCTCACCATCTCCACAGCATCTGTGTTGTCGAATGCCGCACCATCTCCACAGTGTCTGTGACTTTGTTGAATACCTCACCATCTCCACAGTGTCTGTGATGTTGTTGAATGCCTCACCGTCTCTACAGTGTCTGTGTTGTCGAATGCCTCGCCGTCTCCACAGGGTCTGTGTTGTCGAATGCCTCACCGTCTCCACGGTGTTTGTGACCTTGTCGAATGCTTCGCCGTCTTCACAGTGCCTGTATTGTCGAATGCCTCGCCGTCTCCACGGTGTCTGTGTTGTCGAATGCCTCGCAGTCTCCACAGTGCCTATGATGTTGTCGAATGCCTCACCGTCTCCACCGTGTCTGTGTTGTCAAATGCCTCGCCGTCTCCACACTGTCTGTGTTGTCGAATGCTTCATCGTCTCCACAGTCCCTATGATGTTGTCGAATGCCTCACCGTCTCCACAGTGCCTGTGTTGTCGAATGCCTCCCCGTCTCCACAGTGTCGGTGTTGTCGAAAGTCTCTCCGTCTCCTCAGTGTCTGTGTTGTTGAATGCCTTTCGGTCTCCACACTGTCTGTGTTGTAGAATGCCTCAACGTCTCCACAGTGTCATGTAGTCGTATGCCTCACCATCTCCACAGCATCTGTGTTGTCGAATGCCGCACCATCTCCACAGTGTCTGTGACTTTGTTGAATGCCTCACCATCTCCACAGTGTCTGTGATGTTGTTGAATGCCTCACCGTCTCTACAGTGTCTGTGTTGTCGAATGCCTCACCGTCCCCACAGTGTCTGTGTTGTCGAAAGCCTCACCGTCTCCACAGAGTCTGTGACGTTGTCGAATACCTCACCGTCTCCACAGTGTCTGTGTTGTCGAATGCCTCACAGTCTCCACAGAGTCTGTGACGCTGTCGAATGCCTCGCCTTCTGCACAGTGTCGGTGTTGCCGAATGTCTCGCCGTCTCCACAGTGTCCGTGTTATCAGATGGCTCGCCGTCTCCACAGTGTCTGTGTTGTCTGATGGCTCGCCGTCTCCACAGTGTCTGTGTTGTCGGATGCCTCACAGTCTCCACAGAGTCTGTGACGCTGTCGAATGCCTCACCGTCCCCACAGTGTCTGTGTTGCCGGATGTCTCGCCATCCCCACAGTGTCTGTGTTGTCGAATGCCTCGCCGTCTCCACAGGGTCTGTGTTGTCGAATGCCTCGCAGTCTCCACGGTATTTGTGTTGTCGAATGCCTCGCAGTCTCCACAGAGTCTGTGACACTGTCGAATGCCTCGCCGTCTCCATGGTGTCTGTGTTGTCGAAAGCCTCTCCGTCTCCTCAGTGTCTGTGTTGTTGAATGCCTTACGGTCTCCACACTGTCTGTGTTGTCAAATGCCTCAACGTCTCCACAGTGTCATGTAGTCGTATGCCTCACCATCTCCACAGCATCTGTGTTGTTGAATGCCTCACCATCTCCACAGTGTCTGTGATGTTGTTGAATGCCTCACCCTCTCTACAGTGTCTGTGTTGTCGAATGCCTCACCGTCTCCACAGTGTCTGTGATGTTGTTGAATGCCTCACCGTCCCCACAGTGTCTGTGTTGTCGAAAGCCTCACCGTCTCCACAGAGTCTGTGACGTTGTCGAATACCTCACCGTCTCCACAGTGTCTGTGTTGTCGAATGCCTCACAGTCTCCACAGAGTCTGTGACGCTGTCGAATGCCTCACCGTCTCCACAGTGTCTGTGTTCTCGAATGCCTCGCCGTCTGCACAGTGTCTGTGTTGCCAAATATCTCGCCGTCTCCACAGTGTCTGTGTTGTCGGATGGCTCGCCGTCTCCACAGCATCTGTGTTGTCGAATGCCGCACCATCTCCACAGTGTCTGTAACTTTGTTGAATGCCTCACCATCTCCACAGTGTCTGTGTTATTGTTGAGTGGCTCACCGTTTCCACAGTGTCAATGTTGTCGAATTCCTCACCGTCTCCACAGTGTCTGTGACGTTGTCGAATGCCTCGCCGTCTCCACAGTGTCTGTGTTGTCGAATGCCTCGCCGTCTCGACAGTGTCTGTGTTGTCGAATGCCTCGCCGTCTCCACAGTGTCTGTGTTGTCGAATGCCTCGCCGTCTGCACGGTGTCTGTGTTGTCGAATGCCTCACCGTCTGCACGGTGTCTGTGTTGTCGAATGCCTCGCCGTCTCCACAGTGTCTGTGACGTTGTCGAATGCCTCGCCGTCTCCACAAGGTCTGTGTTGTCCAATGCCTCACTGTCCCTACAGTGTCTCTGTTGTCCGATGCCTCGCCGTCTCCACAGTGTCTCTGTTGTCGAATGCCTCACCGCCTCCACAGTGTCTCTGTTGTCCAATGACTCGCCGTCTCCCCAGTGTCTGTGTTGTCGAATGCCTCAGTGTCTCCACAGTGTCTGTGATGTTGTCGAATGCCTCACCGTCTCCACAGTCTGTGTTATTGTCGAATGCCTCAGTATTTCCACAGTGTCTGTGTTGTCGAATGCTTCGCAAACTCCACAGTGTCTGTGTTATTCTCGAATGCCTCACCGTCTCCACAGTGTGTGTGACGCTGTCGAATTCCTCACCGTCTCCACAGTGTCTGTGTTTTCGAATGCCTCGCCGTCTGCACAGTGTCTGTGTTCTCGAATGCCTCGCCGTCTGCACAGTGTCTGTGTTCTCGAATGCCTCGCCGTCTCCACAGGGTCTGTGTTGTCGAATGCCTCACCGTCTCCACGGTGTTTGTGACCTTGTCGAATGCTTCGCCGTCTTCACAGTGTCTGTATTGTCGAATGCCTCGCCGTCTCCACGGTGTCTGTGTTGTCGAATGCCTCGCAGTCTCCACAGTGCCTATGATGTTGTCGAATGCCTCACCGTCTCCACCGTGTCTGTGTTGTCAAATGCCTCACTGTCTCCACTGTGTCTGTGACGTTGTCGAATGCCTCGCCGTCTCCACAGTGTCTGTGTTGTCGAATGCCTCGCCGTCTCCACACTGTCTGTGTTGTCGAATGCTTCATCGTCTCCACAGTCCCTATGATGTTGTCGAATGCCTCACCGTCTCCACAGTGCCTGTGTTGTCGAATGCCTCCCCGTCTCCACAGTGTCTGTGTTGTCGAAAGTCTCTCCGTCTCCTCAGTGTCTGTGTTGTTGAATGCCTTTCGGTCTCCACACTGTCTGTGTTGTCGAATGCCTCAACGTCTCCACAGTGTCATGTAGTCGTATGCCTCACCATCTCCACAGCATCTGTGTTGTCGAATGCCGCACCATCTCCACAGTGTCTGTGACTTTGTTGAATGCCTCACCATCTCCACAGTGTCTGTGATGTTGTTGAATGCCTCACCGTCTCTACAGTGTCTGTGTTGTCGAATGCCTCACCGTCTCCACAGTGTCTGTGATCTTGTTGAGTGCCTCACCGTCCCCACAGTGTCTGTGTTGTCGAATGCCTCACAGTCTCCACAGAGTCTGTGACGCTGTCGAATGCCTCACCGTCTGCACAGTGTCTGTGTTCTCGAATGCCTCGCCTTCTGCACAGTGTCTGTGTTGTCGAATGCCTCACCATCTGCACAGTGTCTGTGTTCTCGAATGCCTCGCCTTCTGCACAGTGTCTGTGTTGCCGAATGTCTCGCCGTCTCCACAGTGTCTGTGTTGTCTGATGGCTCGCCGACTCCACAGTGTCTGTGTTGTCGGATGCCTCACAGTCTCCACAGAGTCTGTGACGCTGTCGAATGCCTCACCGTCTCCACAGTGTCTGTGATCTTGTTGAGTGCCTCACCGTCCCCACAGTGTCTGTGTTGTCGAATGCCTCACAGTCTCCACAGAGTCTGTGACGCTGTCGAATGCCTCACCGTCTGCACAGTGTCTGTGTTGTCGAATGCCTCACCATCTGCACAGTGTCTGTGTTCTCGAATGCCTCGCCTTCTGCACAGTGTCTGTGTTGCCGAATGTCTCGCCGTCTCCACAGTGTCTGTGTTGTCTGATGGCTCGCCGACTCCACAGTGTCTGTGTTGTCGGATGCCTCACAGTCTCCACAGAGTCTGTGACGCTGTCGAATGCCTCACCGTCTCCACAGTGTCTGTGTTGTCGAATGCCTCCCCGTCTCCACAGTGTCCGTGTTGCCGAATGGCTCGCCGTCCCCACAGTGTCTGTGTTGCCGGATGTCTCGCCGTCCCCACAGTGTCTGTGTTGTCGAATGCCTCGCCGTCTCCACAGGGTCTGTGTTGTCGAATGCCTCGCAGTCTCCACGGTGTTTGTGTTGTCGAATGCCTCGCAGTCTCCACAGAGTCTGTGACACTGTCGAATGCCTCGCCGTCTCCACGGTGTCTGTGTTTTCGAAAGCCTCTCCGTCTCCTCAGTGTCTGTGTTGTTGAATGCCTTACGGTCTCCACACTGTCTGTGTTGTCGAATGCCTCAACGTCTCCACAGTGTCATGTAGTCGTATGCCTCACCATCTCCACAGCATCTGTGTTGTTGAATGCCTCACCATCTCCACAGTGTCTGTGATGTTGTTGAATACCTCACCCTCTCTACAGTGTCTGTGTTGTCGAATGCCTCACCGTCTCCACAGTGTCTGTGATGTTGTTGAATGCCTCACCGTCCCCACAGTGTCTGTGTTGTCGAAAGCCTCACCGTCTCCACAGAGTCTGTGACGTTGTCGAATACCTCACCGTCTCCACAGTGTCTGTGTTGTCGAATGCCTCACAGTCTCCACAGAGTCTGTGACGCTGTCGAATGCCTCACCGTCTCCACAGTGTCTGTGTTCTCGAATGCCTCGCCGTCTGCACAGTGTCTGTGTTGCCGAATATCTCGCCGTCTCCACAGCATCTGTGTTGTCGAATGCCGCACCATCTCCACAGTGTCTGTAACTTTGTTGAATGCCTCACCATCTCCACAGTGTCTGTGATGTTGTTGAATGCCTCACCATCTCCACAGTGTCTGTGTTGTCGAATGCCTCACCGTCTCCACAGTGTCTGTGACGTTGTCGAATGCCTCGCCGTCTCCACAGTGTCTGTGTTGTCGAATGCCTCGCTGTCTCGACAGTGTCTGTGTTGTCCAATGCCTCGCCGTCTCCACAGTGTCTGTGTTGTCGAATGCCTCGCCGTCTGCAAGGTGTCTGTGTTGTCGAATGCCTCACCGTCTGCACGGTGTCTGTGTTGTCGAATGCCTCGCCGTCTCCACAGTGTCTGTGACGTTGTCGAATGCCTCGCCGTCTCCACAAGGTCTGTGTTGTCCAATGCCTCACTGTCCCTACAGTGTCTCTGTTGTCCGATGCCTCGCCGTCTCCACAGTGTCTCTGTTGTCGAATGCCTCACCGCCTCCACAGTGTCTCTGTTGTCCAATGACTCGCCGTCTCCCCAGTGTCTGTGTTGTCGAATGCCTCAGTGTCTCCACAGTGTCTGTGATGTTGTCGAATGCCTCACCGTCTCCACAGTCTGTGTTATTGTCGAATGCCTCAGTATTTCCACAGTGTCTGTGTTGTCGAATGCTTCGCAAACTCCACAGCGTCTGTGTTATTCTCGAATGCCTCACCGTCTCCACAGTGTGTGTGACGCTGTCGAATTCCTCACCGTCTCCACAGTGTCTGTGTTGTCGGATGGCTCGCCGTCTCCACAGTGTCTGTGTTTTCGAATGCCTCGCCGTCTACACAGTGTCTGTGACGCTGTCAAATGCCTCACCGTCTCCACCGTGTCTGTGACGCTGTCGAATGCCTCACCGTCTCCACCGTGTCTGTGTTGTCAAATGCCTCACTGTCTCCACTGTGTCTGTGACGTTGTCGAATGCCTCGCCGTCTCCACAGTGTCTGTGTTGTCGAATGCCTCGCCGTCTCCACACTGTCTGTGTTGTCGAATGCCTCATCGTCTCCACAGTGCCTATGATGTTGTCGAATGCCTCACCGTCTCCACAGTGCCTGTGTTGTCGAATACCTCCCCGTCTCCACAGTGTCTGTGTTGTCGAAAGTCTCTCCGTCTCCTCAGTGTCTGTGTTGTTGAATGCCTTTCGGTCTCCACACTGTCTGTGTTGTCGAATGCCTCAACGTCTCCACAGTGTCATGTAGTCGAATGCCTCACCGTCTCCACAGCATCTGTGTTGTCGAATGCCGCACCATCTCCACACTGTCTGTGACTTTGTTGAATGCCTCACCATCTCCACAGTGTCTGCGACTTTGTTGAATGCATCACCATCTCCACAGTGTCTGTGTTGTCGAAAGCCGCACCATCTCCACAGAGTCTGTGACGTTGTCGAATACCTCACCGTCTCCACAGTGTCTGTGTTGTCAAATGCCTCACAGTCTCCACAGAGTCTGTGACGCTGTCGAATGCCTCACCGTCTCCACAGTGTCTGTGTTTTCGAATGCCTCGCCGTCTGCACAGTGTCTGTGTTCTCGAATGCCTCGCCGTCTGCACAGTGTCTGTGTTGCCGAATGTCTCGCCGTCTCCACAGTGTCTGTGTTGTCGGATGGCTCGCCGTCTCCACAGTGTCTGTGTTTTCGAATGCCTCGCCGTCTGCACAGTGTCTGTGTTCTCGAATGCCTCGCCGTCTGCACAGTGTCTGTGTTGCCGAATGTCTCGCCGTCCCCACAGTGTCTGTGTTGTCGGATGGCTCGCCGTCTCCACAGTGTCTGTGTTTTCGAATGCCTCGCCGTCTACACAGTGTCTGTGACGCTGTCAAATGCCTCACCGTCTCCACCGTGTCTGTGACGCTGTCGAATGCCTCACCGTCTCCACCGTGTCTGTGTTGTCAAATGCCTCACTGTCTCCACTGTGTCTGTGACGTTGTCGAATGCCTCGCCGTCTCCACAGTGTCTGTGTTGTCGAATGCCTCGCCGTCTCCACACTGTCTGTGTTGTCGAATGCCTCATCGTCTCCACAGTGCCTATGATGTTGTCGAATGCCTCACCGTCTCCACAGTGCCTGTGTTGTCGAATACCTCCCCGTCTCCACAGTGTCTGTGTTGTCGAAAGTCTCTCCGTCTCCTCAGTGTCTGTGTTGTTGAATGCCTTTCGGTCTCCACACTGTCTGTGTTGTCGAATGCCTCAACGTCTCCACAGTGTCATGTAGTCGAATGCCTCACCGTCTCCACAGCATCTGTGTTGTCGAATGCCGCACCATCTCCACACTGTCTGTGACTTTGTTGAATGCCTCACCATCTCCACAGTGTCTGCGACTTTGTTGAATGCATCACCATCTCCACAGAGTCTGTGACGTTGTCGAATACCTCACCGTCTCCACAGTGTCTGTGTTGTCAAATGCCTCACAGTCTCCACAGAGTCTGTGACGCTGTCGAATGCCTCACCGTCTCCACAGTGTCTGTGTTTTCGAATGCCTCGCCGTCTGCACAGTGTCTGTGTTCTCGAATGCCTCGCCGTCTGCACAGTGTCTGTGTTGCCGAATGTCTCGCCGTCTCCACAGTGTCTGTGTTGTCGGATGGCTCGCCGTCTCCACAGTGTCTGTGTTTTCGAATGCCTCGCCGTCTGCACAGTGTCTGTGTTCTCGAATGCCTCGCCGTCTGCACAGTGTCTGTGTTGCCGAATGTCTCGCCGTCTCCACAGTGTCTGTGTTTTCGAATGCCTCGCCGTCTGCACAGTGTCTGTGTTCTCGAATGCCTCGCCGTCTGCACAGTGTCTGTGTTGCCGAATGTCTCGCCGTCTCCACAGTGTCTGTGTTGTCGGATGGCTCGCCGTCTCCACAGTGTCTGTGTTTTCGAATGCCTCGCCGTCTACACAGTGTCTGTGTTGCCGGATGTCTCGCCGTCCCCACAGTGTCTGTGTTGATGAATGGCTCGCCGTCCCCACAGTGTCTGTGTTGCCGAATATCTCGCCGTCTCCACAGTGTCTGTGTTATCAGATGGCTCGCCGTCTCCACAGGGTCTGTGTTGTCGGATGCCTCACAGTCTCCACAGAGTCTGTGACGCTGTCGAATGCCTCACCTTCTCCATAGTGTCTGTGTTGCCGAATGCCTCGCCGTCCCCACAGTGTCTGTGTTGTCGAATGCCTCGCCGTCTCCACAGGGTCTGTGTTGTCGAATGCCTCAACGTCTCCACGGTGTTTGTGATGTTGTCGAATGCTTCGCCGTCTTCACAGTGTCTGTATTGTCGAATGCCTCACAGTCTCCACGGTGTTTGTGTTGTCGAATGCCTCGCCGTCTCCACGATGTCTGTGTTGTCGAATGCCTCGCAGTCTCCACGGTGTTTGTGTTGTCGAATGCCTCGCAGTCTCCACAGAGTCTGTGACACTGTCGAATGCCTCGCCGTCTCCACGATGTCTGTGTTGTCGAATGCCTCGCAGTCTCCACGGTGTTTGTGTTGTCGAATGCCTCGCAGTCTCCACAGAGTCTGTGACACTGTCGAATGCCTCGCCGTCTCCACGGTGTCTGTGTTGTCGAAAGCCTCTCCGTCTCCTCGGTGTCTGTGTTGTTGAATGCCTTACGGTCTCCACACTGTCTGTGTTGTCGAATGCCTCAACGTCTCCACAGTGTCATGTAGTCGTATGCCTCACCATCTCCAAAGCATCTGTGTTGTCGAATGCCTCACCATCTCCACAGTGTCTGTGACTTTGTTGAATGCCTCACCATCTCCACAGTGTCTGTGATGTTGTTGAATGCCTCACCGTCCCCACAGTGTCTGTGTTGTCGAATGCCTCACCCTCTCCACAGTGTCTGCGACTTTGTTGAATGCATTACTGTCTCCACAGTGTCTGTGTTGTCGAAAGCCTCACCGTCTCCACAGAGTCTGAGACGTTGTCGAATACCTCACCGTCTCCACAGTGTCTGTGTTGTCGAATGCCTCACAGTCTCCACAGACTCTGTGACGCTGTCGAATGCCTCACCGTCTCCACAGTGTCTGTGTTCTCGAATGCCTCGCCGTCTGCACAGTGTCTGTGTTGCCGAATATCTCGCCGTCTCCACAGTGTCTGTGTTGCCGAATATCTCGCCGTCTCCACAGTGTCTGTGTTGTCGGATGGCTCGCCGTCTCCACAGTGTCTGTGTTGTCGGATGCCTCGCCGTCTACACAGTGTCTGTATTGTCGAATGCCTCGCCGTCTCCACGGTGTCTGTATTGTCAAATGCCTCGCCGTCTCCACAGTGTCTGTGTTGTCGAATTCCTCACCGTCTCCACAGTGTCTGTGACGTTGTCGAATGCCTCGCCGTCTCCACAGTGTCTGTGTTGTCGAATGCCTCGCCGTCTGCACGGTGTCTGTGTTGTCGAATGCCTCACCATCTGCACGGTGTCTGTGTTGTCGAATGCCTCGCCGTCTCCACAGTGTCTGTGACGTTGTCGAATGCCTCGCCGTCTCCACAGGGTCTGTGTTGTCCAATGCCTCACTGTCCCTACAGTGTCTCTGTTGTCCGATGCCTCGCCGTCTCCACAGTGTCTCTGTTGTCGAATGCCTCACCGCCTCCACAGTGTCTCTGTTGTCCAATGACTCGCCGTCTCCCCAGTGTCTGTGTTGTCGAATGCCTCAGTGTCTCCACAGTGTCTGTGTTGTTGTCGAATGCCTCACCGTCTCCACAGTCTGTGTTATTGTCGAATGCCTCAGTATTTCCACAGTGTCTGTGTTGTCGAATGCTTCGCAATCTCCACAGTGTCTGTGTTATTGTCGAATGCCTCACCGTCTCCACAGTGTGTGTGACGCTGTCGAATTCCTCACCGTCTGCACGGTGACTGTGACGCAGTCGAATGCCTCACCATCTCCACAGTGTCTGTGTTGTCGAATGCCTCGCCGTCTCCACAGTGTCTGTGAGGTTGTCGAATGCCTCACAGTCTCCACAGTGTCTGTGTTGTCGAATGCCTCACTGTCTCCACAGTGTCTGTGTTGTCAAATACCTCACCGTCTCCACTGTGACTGTGACATTGTCGAATGCATCACCGTCTCCACAGTGTCTGTGTTATTGTCGAATGCCTCACCGTCTCCACCTTGTCTGTGACGCTGTCGAATGCCTCACCGTCTCCACCGTGTCTGTGTTGTCAAATACCTGACAGTCTCCACAGTGTCTGTGACGTTGTCGAATGCCTCGCCGTCTCTACAGTGTCTGTGACGCTGTCAAATGCCTCACCGTCTCCACCGTGTCTGTGACGCTGTCGAATGCCTCACCGTCTCCACCGTGTCTGTGTTGTCAAATGCCTCACTGTCTCCACTGTGTCTGTGACGTTGTCGAATGCCTCGCCGTCTCCACAGTGTCTGTGTTGTCGAATGCCTCGCCGTCTCCACACTGTCTGTGTTGTCGAATCCCTCATCGTCTCCACAGTGCCTATGATGTTGTCGAATGCCTCGCCGTCTCCACAGTGCCTGTGTTGTCGAATGCCTCCCCGTCTCCACAGTGTCTGTTTTGTCGAATGCCTCAATGTCTCCACAGTGTCATGTAGTCGAATGCCTCACCGTTTCCACAGCATCTGTGTTGTCGAATGCCGCACCATCTCCACACTGTCTGTGACTTTGTTGAATGCCTCACCATCTCCACAGTGTCTGTGAGGTTGTTGAATGCGTCAACGTCTCTACAGTGTCTGTGTTGTCGAATGCCTCACAGTCTCCACAGTGTCTGTGATATTGTTGAATGCCTCACCGTCTCCACAGTGTCTGCGACTCTGTTGAATGCATCACCATCTCCACAGTGTCTGTGTTGTCGAATGCCTCACCATCTCCACTGTGTCTGTGACGTTGTCGAATGCTTCGCCGTCTCCACGGTGTCTGTGTTGTCGAATGCCTCGCAGTCTCCACGGTGTTTGTGTTGTCGAATGCCTCGCAGTCTCCACAGAGTCTGTGACACTGTCGAATGCCTCGCCGTCTCCACCGTGTCTGTGTTGTCAAATGCCTCACCGTCTCCACAGTGTCTGTGTTGTAGAATGCCTCGCCATCTCCACAGTGTCTGTGACGTTGTCGAATGCCTCACTGTTTCCACAGTGTCTGTGTTGTCGAATGCCTCACCGTCTCCACTGTGTCTGTGACGTTGTCGAATGCCTCACTGTCTCCACAGTGTCTGTGACGTTGTCGAATGCCTCACCGTTTCCACAGCGTCTGTGACGCTGTCGAATGCCATGCCGTCTCCACAGTGTCTGTGACGCTGTCGAATGCCTCACCGTCTCCACGGTGTCTGTGACGCTGTCGAATGCCTCGCTGTCACCACGGTGTCTGTGACGCTGTCTAATGCCTCGCATTCTCTACAGTGTCTGTGACGCTGTCAAATGCCTCACCATCTCCACCGTGACTGTGACACTGTCGAATGCCTCACCGTCTCCACCGTGTCTGTGTTGTCAAATGCCTCACCGTCTCCACAGCAGCTGTGTTGTCGAATGCCGCACCATCTACACAGTGTCTGTGTTGTCGAATGCCTCACCGTCTCCACAGTGTCTGCGACTTTGTTGAATGCATTACCGTCTCCACAGTGTCTGTGTTGTCGAAAGCCTCACCGTCTCCACAGAGTCTGAGACGTTGTCGAATACCTCACCGTCTCCACAGTGTCTGTGTTGTCGAATGCCTCACAGTCTCCACAGAGTCTGTGACGCTGTCGAATGCCTCACCGTCTCCACAGTGTCTGTGTTCTCGAATGCCTCGCCGTCTGCACAGTGTCTGTGTTGCCGAATATCTCACCATCTCCACAGTGTCTGTGTTGTCGGATGCCTCGCCGTCTACACAGTGTCTGTATTGTCGAATGCCTCGCCGTCTCCACGGTGTCTGTATTGTCGAATGCCTCCCCGTCTGCACGGTGTCTGTGTTGTCGAATGCCTCACCGTCTGCACGGTGTCTGTGTTGTCGAATGCCTCGCCATCTCCACAGTGTCTGTGACGTTGTCGAATGCCTCGCCGTCTCCACAGGGTTTGTGTTGTCCAATGCCTCACTGTCCCTACAGTGTCTCTGTTGTCCGATGCCTCGCCGTCTCCACAGTGTCTCTGTTGTCGAATGCCTCACCGCCTCCACAGTGTCTCTGTTGTCCAATGACTCGCCGTCTCCCCAGTGTCTGTGTTGTCGAATGCCTCAGTGTCTCCACAGTGTCTGTGATGTTGTCGAATGCCTCACCGTCTCCACAGTCTGTGTTATTGTCGAATGCCTCAGTATTTCCACAGTGTCTGTGTTGTCGAATGCTTCGCAATCTCCACAGTGTCTGTGTTATTGTCGAATGCCTCACCGTCTCCACAGTGTGTGTGAAGCTGTCGAATTCCTCACCGTCTGCACGGTGACTGTGACGCAGTCGAATGCCTCACCATCTCCACAGTGTCTGTGTTGTCGAATGCCTCGCCGTCTCCACAGTGTCTGTGAGGTTGTCGAATGCCTCACAGTCTCCACAGTGTCTGTGTTGTCGAATGCCTCACTGTCTCCACAGTGTCTGTGTTGTCGAATGCCTCACCGTCTCCACTGTGTCTGTGACGTTGTCGAATGCATCACCGTCTCCACAGTGTCTGTGTTATTGTCGAATGCCTCACCGTCTGCACCTTGTCTGTGACGCTGTCGAATGCCTCACCGTCTCCACCGTGTCTGTGTTGTCAAATACCTGACAGTCTCCACAGTGTCTGTGACGTTGTCGAATGCCTCACCGTCTCCACCGTGTCTGTGTTGTCAAATGCCTCACTGTCTCCACTGTGTCTGTGACGTTGTCGAATGCCTCGCCGTCTCCACAGTGTCTGTGTTGTCGAATGCCTCGCCGTCTCCACACTGTCTGTGTTGTCGAATCCCTCATCGTCTCCACAGTGCCTATGATGATGTCGAATGCCTGGCCGTCTCCACAGTGCCTGTGTTGTCGAATGCCTCCCCGTCTCCACAGTGTCTGTGTTGTCGAAAGTCTCTCCGTCTCCTCAGTGTCTGTGTTGTTGAATGCCTTTCGGTCTCCACACTGTCTGTGTTGTCGAATGCCTCAACGTCTCCACAGTGTCATGTAGTCGAATGCCTCACCGTCTCCACAGCATCTGTGTTGACGAATGCCGCACCATCTCCACAGTGTCTGTGATGTTGTTGAATGCGTCAACGTCTCTACAGTGTCTGTGTTGTCGAATGCCTCACAGTCTCCACAGTGTCTGTGATGTTGTTGAATGCCTCACCGTCTCCACAGTGTCTGCGACTCTGTTGAATGCATCACCATCTCCACAGTGTCTGTGTTGTCGAAAGCTGCACCATCTCCACAGAGTCTGTGACGTTGTCGAATACCTCGCCGTCTCCACAGGGTCTGTGCTGTCGAATGCCTCACAGTCTCCACAGAGTCTGTGACGCTGTCAAATGCCTCACCGTCTCCACAGTGTCTGTGTTTTTTAATGCCTCGCCGTCTGCACAGTGTCTGTGTTCTCGAATGCCTCGCCGTCTGCACAGTGTCTGTGTTCTCGAATGCCTCGCCGTCTCCACAGTGTCTGTGTTGTCGGATGGCTCGCCGTCTCCACAGTGTCTGTGTTGTCGGATGCCTCGCCGTCTACACAGTGTCTGTGTTGCTGGATGTCTCACCGTCCCCACAGTGTCTGTGTTGTCGAATGGCTCGCCGTCCCCACAGTGTCTGTGTTGTCGAATGCCTCCCCGTCTCCACAGTGTCTGTGTTGTCGAATGCCTCGCGGTCACCACAGTGTCTGTGTTGTCCAATGCCTCCCCGTCTCCACAGTGTCTGTGTTGTCTGATGCCTTGCCGTCTCCACACTGTCTGTGTTGTCGAATTCCGCACCATCTCCACAGTATCTGTGACGCTGTCGAATGCCTCACCGTCTCCACAGAGTCTGTGACGCTGTCTAATGCCTCACCGTCTCCACAGTGTCTGTGTTGTCGAATGCCTCACCGTCTCCACCGTGTCTGTGACGCTGTCGAATGCCTCACCGTCTCCACCGTGTCTGTGTTGTCAAATGCCTCACCGTCTCCACAGTGTCTGTGACTTTGTCGAATGCCTCGCCGTCTCTACAGTGTCTGTGACGCTGTCAAATACCTCACCGTCTCCACCGTGTCTGTGACGCTGTCGAATGCCTCACCGTCTCCACCGTGTCTGTGTTGTCAAATGCCTCACTGTCTCCACAGAGTCTGTGACGTTGTCGAATGCCTCGCCGTCTCCAGAGTGCCTATGATGTTGTCGAATGCCTCGCCGTCTCCACAATGCCTGTGTTGTCGAATGCCTCCCCGTCTCCACAGTGTCTGTGTTGTCGAAAGTCTCTCCGTCTCCTCAGTGTCTGTGTTGTTGAATGCCTTTCGGTCTCCACACTGTCTGTGTTGTCGAATGCCTCAACGTCTCTACAGTGTCATGTAGTCGAATGCCTCACCGTCTCCACAGCATCTGTGTTGTCGAATGCCTCACCGTCTCCACAGAGTCTGTGACGTTGTCGAATACCTCACCGTCTCCACAGTGTCTGTGTTCTCGAATGCCTCGCCGTCTGCACAGTGTCTCTGTTGCCGAATGCCTCGCCGTCCCCACAGTGTCTGTGTTGCCGAATATCTCGCCGTCTCCACAGGGTCTGTGTTGCCGGATGTCTCGCCGTCTCCACAGGGTCTGTGTTGCCGGATGTCTCGCCGTCCCCACAGTGTCTGTGTTGCCGAATGCCTCGCCGTCCCCACAGTGTCTGTGTTGTCAAATGCCTCGCCGTCTCCACAGTGTCTGTGTTGCCGAATGCCTCGCCGTTTCCACAGGGTCTGTGTTGCCGGATGTCTCGCCGTCCCCACAGTGTCTGTGTAGTCGAATGCCTCGCCGTCTCCACAGGGTCTGTGTTGTCGAATGACTCACCATCTCCACTGTGTCTGTGACATTGTCGAATGCTTTGCCGTCTTCACAGTGTCTGTATTGTCGAATGCCTTGCCGTCTCCACGGTGTATGTGTTGTCAAATGCCTCGCAGTCTCCACAGGGTCTGTGTTGTCGAATGCCTCACCATCTCCACTGTGTCTGTGATGTTGTCGAATGCATCACCGTCTCCACAGTGTCTGTGTTATTGTCGAATGCCTCACCGTCTCCACCTTGTCTGTGACGCTGTCGAATGCCTCACCGTCTCCACCGTGTCTGTGTTGTCAAATACCTGACAGTCTCCACAGTGTCTGTGACGTTGTCGAATGCCTCACCGTCTCCACCGTGTCTGTGTTGTCGAATGCCTCACTGTCTCCACTGTGTCTGTGACGTTGTCGAATGCCTCGCCGTCTCCACAGTGTCTGTGTTGTCGAATGCCTCGCCGTCTCCACACTGTCTGTGTTGTCGAATCCCTCATCGTCTCCACAGTGCCTATGATGTTGTCGAATGCCTCGCCGTCTCCACAGTGCCTGTGTTGTCGAATGCCTCCCCGTCTCCACAGTGTCTGTGTTGTCGAAAGTCTCTCCGTCTCCTCAGTGTCTGTGTTGTTGAATGCCTTTCGGTCTCCACACTGTCTGTGTTGTCGAATGCCTCAACGTCTCCACAGTGTCATGTAGTCGAATGCCTCACCGTCTCCACAGCATCTGTGTTGTCGAATGCCGCACCATCTCCACACTGTCTGTGACTTTGTTGAATGCCTCACCATCTCCACAGTGTCTGTGATGTTGTTGAATGCGTCAACGTCTCTACAGTGTCTGTGTTGTCGAATGCCTCACAGTCTCCACAGTGTCTGTGATGTTGTTGAATGCCTCACCGTCTCCACAGTGTCTGCGACTCTGTTGAATGCATCACCATCTCCACAGTGTCTGTGTTGTCGAAAGCTGCACCATCTCCACAGAGTCTGTGACGTTGTCGAATACCTCACCGTCTCCACAGTGTCTGTGTTGTCGAATGCCTCACAGTCTCCACAGAGTCTGTGACGCTGTCGAATGCCTCACCGTCTCCACAGTGTCTGTGTTTTTTAATGCCTCGCCGTCTGCACAGTGTCTGTGTTCTCGAATGCCTCGCCGTCTGCACAGTGTCTGTGTTCTCGAATGCCTCGCCGTCTCCACAGTGTCTGTGTTGTCGGATGGCTCGCCGTCTCCACAGTGTCTGTGTTGTCGGATGCCTCGCCGTCTACACAGTGTCTGTGTTGCTGGATGTCTCGCCGTCCCCACAGTGTCTGTGTTGTCGAATGGCTCGCCGTCCCCACAGTGTCTGTGTTGTCGAATGCCTCCCCGTCTCCACAGTGTCTGTGTTGTCGAATGCCTCGCGGTCACCACAGTGTCTGTGTTGTCCAATGCCTCCCCGTCTCCACAGTGTCTGTGTTGTCTGATGCCTTGCCGTCTCCACACTGTCTGTGTTGTCGAATTCCGCACCATCTCCACAGTGTCTGTGACGCTGTCGAATGCCTCACCGTCTCCACAGTGTCTGTGTTGCCGAATGCCTCGCCGTCCCCACAGTGTCTGTGTTGCCGGATGTCTCGCCGTCTCCACAGGGTCTGTGCTGTCGAATGCCTCACAGTCTCCACAGAGTCTGTGACGCTGTCAAATGCCTCACCGTCTCCACAGTGTCTGTGTTTTTTAATGCCTCGCCGTCTGCACAGTGTCTGTGTTCTCGAATGCCTCGCCGTCTGCACAGTGTCTGTGTTCTCGAATGCCTCGCCGTCTCCACAGTGTCTGTGTTGTCGGATGGCTCGCCGTCTCCACAGTGTCTGTGTTGTCGGATGCCTCGCCGTCTACACAGTGTCTGTGTTGCTGGATGTCTCACCGTCCCCACAGTGTCTGTGTTGTCGAATGGCTCGCCGTCCCCACAGTGTCTGTGTTGTCGAATGCCTCCCCGTCTCCACAGTGTCTGTGTTGTCGAATGCCTCGCGGTCACCACAGTGTCTGTGTTGTCCAATGCCTCCCCGTCTCCACAGTGTCTGTGTTGTCTGATGCCTTGCCGTCTCCACACTGTCTGTGTTGTCGAATTCCGCACCATCTCCACAGTATCTGTGACGCTGTCGAATGCCTCACCGTCTCCACAGAGTCTGTGACGCTGTCTAATGCCTCACCGTCTCCACAGTGTCTGTGTTGTCGAATGCCTCACCGTCTCCACCGTGTCTGTGACGCTGTCGAATGCCTCACCGTCTCCACCGTGTCTGTGTTGTCAAATGCCTCACCGTCTCCACAGTGTCTGTGACTTTGTCGAATGCCTCGCCGTCTCTACAGTGTCTGTGACGCTGTCAAATGCCTCACCGTCTCCACCGTGTCTGTGACGCTGTCGAATGCCTCACCGTCTCCACCGTGTCTGTGTTGTCAAATGCCTCACTGTCTCCACAGAGTCTGTGACGTTGTCGAATGCCTCGCCGTCTCCAGAGTGCCTATGATGTTGTCGAATGCCTCGCCGTCTCCACAATGCCTGTGTTGTCGAATGCCTCCCCGTCTCCACAGTGTCTGTGTTGTCGAAAGTCTCTCCGTCTCCTCAGTGTCTGTGTTGTTGAATGCCTTTCGGTCTCCACACTGTCTGTGTTGTCGAATGCCTCAACGTCTCTACAGTGTCATGTAGTCGAATGCCTCACCGTCTCCACAGCATCTGTGTTGTCGAATGCCTCCCCGTCTCCACAGTGTCTGTGTTGTCGAAAGTCTCTCCGTCTCCTCAGTGTCTGTGTTGTTGAATGCCTTTCGGTCTCCACACTGTCTGTGTTGTCGAATGCCTCAACGTCTCTACAGTGTCATGTAGTCGAATGCCTCACCGTCTCCACAGCATCTGTGTTGTCGAATGCCTCACCGTCTCCACAGAGTCTGTGACGTTGTCGAATACCTCACCGTCTCCACAGTGTCTGTGTTCTCGAATGCCTCGCCGTCTGCACAGTGTCTCAGTTGCCGAATGCCTCGCCGTCCCCACAGTGTCTGTGTTGCCGAATATCTCGCCGTCTCCACAGGGTCTGTGTTGCCGGATGTCTCGCCGTCTCCACAGGGTCTGTGTTGCCGGATGTCTCGCCGTCCCCACAGTGTCTGTGTTGCCGAATGCCTCGCCGTCCCCACAGTGTCTGTGTTGTCAAATGCCTCGCCGTCTCCACAGTGTCTGTGTTGCCGAATGCCTCGCCGTTTCCACAGGGTCTGTGTTGCCGGATGTCTCGCCGTCCCCACAGTGTCTGTGTAGTCGAATGCCTCGCCGTCTCCACAGGGTCTGTGTTGTCGAATGACTCACCATCTCCACTGTGTCTGTGACATTGTCGAATGCTTTGCCGTCTTCACAGTGTCTGTATTGTCGAATGCCTTGCCGTCTCCACGGTGTATGTGTTGTCAAATGCCTCGCAGTCTCCACAGGGTCTGTGTTGTCGAATGCCTCACCATCTCCACTGTGTCTGTGATGTTGTCGAATGCATCACCGTCTCCACAGTGTCTGTGTTATTGTCGAATGCCTCACCGTCTCCACCTTGTCTGTGACGCTGTCGAATGCCTCACCGTCTCCACCGTGTCTGTGTTGTCAAATACCTGACAGTCTCCACAGTGTCTGTGACGTTGTCGAATGCCTCACCGTCTCCACCGTGTCTGTGTTGTCGAATGCCTCACTGTCTCCACTGTGTCTGTGACGTTGTCGAATGCCTCGCCGTCTCCACAGTGTCTGTGTTGTCGAATGCCTCGCCGTCTCCACACTGTCTGTGTTGTCGAATCCCTCATCGTCTCCACAGTGCCTATGATGTTGTCGAATGCCTCGCCGTCTCCACAGTGCCTGTGTTGTCGAATGCCTCCCCGTCTCCACAGTGTCTGTGTTGTCGAAAGTCTCTCCGTCTCCTCAGTGTCTGTGTTGTTGAATGCCTTTCGGTCTCCACACTGTCTGTGTTGTCGAATGCCTCAACGTCTCCACAGTGTCATGTAGTCGAATGCCTCACCGTCTCCACAGCATCTGTGTTGTGGAATGCCGCACCATCTCCACACTGTCTGTGACTTTGTTGAATGCCTCACCATCTCCACAGTGTCTGTGATGTTGTTGAATGCGTCAACGTCTCTACAGTGTCTGTTTTGTCGAATGCCTCACAGTCTCCACAGTGTCTGTGATGTTGTTGAATGCCTCACCGTCTCCACAGTGTCTGCGACTCTGTTGAATGCATCACCATCTCCACAGTGTCTGTGTTGTCGAAAGCTGCACCATCTCCACAGAGTCTGTGACGTTGTCGAATACCTCACCGTCTCCACAGTGTCTGTGTTGTCGAATGCCTCACAGTCTCCACAGAGTCTGTGACGCTGTCGAATGCCTCACCGTCTCCACAGTGTCTGTGTTTTTTAATGCCTCGCCGTCTGCACAGTGTCTGTGTTCTCGAATGCCTCGCCGTCTGCACAGTGTCTGTGTTCTCGAATGCCTCGCCGTCTCCACAGTGTCTGTGTTGTCGGATGGCTCGCCGTCTCCACAGTGTCTGTGTTGTCGGATGCCTCGCCGTCTACACAGTGTCTGTGTTGCTGGATGTCTCGCCGTCCCCACAGTGTCTGTGTTGTCGAATGGCTCGCCGTCCCCACAGTGTCTGTGTTGTCGAATGCCTCCCCGTCTCCACAGTGTCTGTGTTGTCGAATGCCTCGCGGTCACCACAGTGTCTGTGTTGTCCAATGCCTCCCCGTCTCCACAGTGTCTGTGTTGTCTGATGCCTTGCCGTCTCCACACTGTCTGTGTTGTCGAATTCCGCACCATCTCCACAGTGTCTGTGACGCTGTCGAATGCCTCACCGTCTCCACAGTGTCTGTGTTGCCGAATGCCTCGCCGTCTCCACAGGGTCTGTGTTGTCGAATGCCTCACCGTCTCCACCGTGTCTGTGACGCTGTCGAATGCCTCACCGTCTCCACCGTGTCTGTGTTGTCAAATGCCTCACCGTCTCCACAGTGTCTGTGACTTTGTCGAATGCCTCGCCGTCTCTACAGTGTCTGTGACGCTGTCAAATGCCTCACGGTCTCCACCGTGTCTGTGACGCTGTCGAATGCCTCACCGTCTCCACCGTGTCTGTGTTGTCAAATGCCTCACTGTCTCCACAGAGTCTGTGACGTTGTCGAATGCCTCGCCGTCTCCAGAGTGCCTATGATGTTGTCGAATGCCTCGCCGTCTCCACAATGCCTGTGTTGTCGAATGCCTCCCCGTCTCCACAGTGTCTGTGTTGTCGAAAGTCTCTCCGTCTCCACAGTGTCTGTGTTGTCGAAAGTCTCTCCGTCTCCTCAGTGTCTGTGTTGTTGAATGCCTTTCGGTCTCCACACTGTCTGTGTTGTCGAATGCCTCAACGTCTCCACAGTGTCATGTAGTCGAATGCCTCACCGTCTCCACAGCATCTGTGTTGTCGAATGCCGCACCATCTCCACACTGTCTGTGACGCTGTCGAATGCCTCACCGTCTCCACAGAGTCTGTGACGCTGTCTAATGCCTCACCGTCTCCACAGTGTCTGTGTTGCCGAATGCCTCGCCGTCTCCACAGGGTCTGTGTTGTCGAATGCCTCACCGTCTCCACCGTGTCTGTGACGCTGTCGAATGCCTCATCGTCTCCACCGTGTCTGTGTTGTCAAATGCCTCACCGTCTCCACAGTGTCTGTGACTTTGTCGAATGCCTCGCCGTCTCTACAGTGTCTGTGACGCTGTCAAATGCCTCACCGTCTCCACCGTGTCTGTGACGCTGTCGAATGCCTCACCGTCTCCACTGTGTCTGTGTTGTCAAATGCCTCACTGTCTCCACAGAGTCTGTGACGTTGTCGAATGCCTCGCCATCTCCACAGTGTCTGTGTTGTCGAATGCCTCGCCGTCTCCACACTGTCTGTGTTGTCGAATGCCTCAGCGTCTCCAGAGTGCCTATGATGTTGTCGAATGCCTCGCCGTCTCCACAATGCCTGTGTTGTCGAATGCCTCCCCATCTCCACAGTGTCTGTGTTGTCGAAAGTCTCTCCGTCTCCTCAGTGTCTGTGTTGTTGAATGCCTTTCGGTCTCCACACTGTCTGTGTTGTCGAATGCCTCAACGTCTCTACAGTGTCATGTAGTCGAATGCCTCACCGTCTCCACAGCATCTGTGTTGTCGAATGCCTCACCGTCTCCACAGAGTCTGTGACATTGTCGAATACCTCACCGTCTCCACAGTGTCTGTGTTCTCGAATGCCTCGCCGTCTGCACAGTGTCTCTGTTGCCGAATGCCTCGCCGTCCCCACAGTGTCTGTGTTGTCAAATGCCTCGCCGTCTCCACAGGGTCTGTGTTGCCGGATGTCTCGCCGTCCCCACAGTGTCTGTGTAGTCGAATGCCTCACCGTCTCCACAGGGTCTGTGTTGTCGAATGACTCACCATCTCCACTGTGTCTGTGACGTTGTCGAATGCTTCGCCGTCTTCACAGTGTCTGTATTGTCGAATGCCTTGCCGTCTCCACGGTGTATGTGTTGTCAAATGCCTCGCAGTCTCCACAGGGTCTGTGTTGTCGAATGCCTCACCATCTCCACTGTGTCTGTGACGTTGTCGAATGCTTCGCCGTCTCCACGGTGTCTGTGTTGTCGAATGCCTCGCAGTCTCCACGGTGTTTGTGTTGTCGAATGCCTCGCAGTCTCCACAGAGTCTGTGACACTGTCGAATGCCTCGCCGTCTCCACCATGTCTGTGTTGTCAAATGCCTCACCGTCTCCACAGTGTCTGTGTTGTAGAATGCCTCGCCATCTCCACAGTGTCTGTGACGTTGTCGAATGCCTCACTGTTTCCACAGTGTCTGTGTTGTCGAATGCCTCACCGTCTCCACTGTGTCTGTGACGTTGTCGAATGCCTCACTGTCTCCACAGTGTTTGTGACTTTGTCGAATGCCTCACCGTTTCCACAGCGTCTGTGACGCTGTCGAATGCCATGCCGTCTCCACAGTGTCTGTGACGCTGTCGAATGCCTCACCGTCTCCACGGTGTCTGTGATGCTGTTGAATGCCTCGCTGTCTCCACGGTGTCTGTGACTCTGTCGAATGCCTCGCATTCTCTACAGTGTCTGTGACGCTGTCAAATGCCTCACCATCTCCACCGTGACTGTGACACTGTCGAATGCCTCACCGTCTCCACCGTGTCTGTGTTGTCAAATGCCTCACCGTCTCCACAGTGTCTGTGACGTTGCCGAATGCCTCGCCGTCTCCACCGTGTCTGTGTTGTCGAATGCCTCACCGTCTCCACAGTGTCTGTGACGTTGTCAAATGCCTCGCCGTCTCCACAGTGTCTGTGTTGTCGAATGCCTCGACGTCTCCACAGTGTCTGTGACGGTGTTGAATGCCTCGCCGTCTCCACGGTGTCTGTGTTGTCGAATGCCTCGCCGTCTCCACAGTGTCTGTGTTATTGTCGAATGCCTCACTGTCTCCACAGTGTCTGTGACGTTGTCGAATGCCTCACCGTCTCACGGTGTCTGTGACGTTGTGGAATGCCTCGCCGTCTCCACGGTGTCTGTGTTGTTGAATGCCTCGCCGTCTCCACAGTGTCTGTGTTGTCGAATGCCTCGCCGTCTCCAGTGTCTGTGTTGTCGAATGCCTCACCGTCTCCACAGTGTCTGTGTTGTCGAATGCCTCGCCGTCTCCACAGTGTCTGTGTTGTCGAATGCCTCACCGTCTCCACAGTGTCTGTGACGCTGTCTAATACCTCACCGTCTCCACAGTGTCTGTGACGCTGTCTAATACCTCACCGTCTCCACAGTCTGTGACGTTTGTCGAATGCCTCACCGTCTCCACAGTGTCTGTGTTCTCGAATGCCTCACCGTCTCCACAGTGTCTGTGACGTTGTCAAATGCCTCGCCGTCTCCACAGTGTCTGTGTTGTCGAATGCCTCGCCGTCTCCACAGTGTCTGTGACGCTGTTGAATGCCTCGCCGTCTCCACGGTGTCTCTGTTGTCGAATCCCTCACCGTCTCCACAGTGTCTGTGTTGTCGAATGCCTCACCGCCTCCACATTGTCTCTGTTGTCCAATGCCTTGCGGTCTCCGCAGTGTCTGCGTTGTCGAGTGCCTCGCCGTCTCCACGGTGTCTGTTACTTTGTCGAATGCCCCGCCGTCTCCACAGTGTCTGTTACTTTGTCGAATGCCTCGCCGTCTCCACAGCGTCTGTGACGTCGAATTCCACACCTCCACAGTGTCAGTTACTTTGTCGAATGCCCCAACGTCTCCACAGTGTCTGTTACTTTGTCGAATGCCCCACCGTCTCCACAGTGTCTGTTACTTTGTCGAATGCCCCACCGTCTCCACAGTGTCTGTTACTTTGTCGAATGCCTCACCGTCTCCACAGCATCTGTGACGTCGAATTCCACACCTTCTCCACAGTGTCTGTTACTTTGTCGAATGCCCCACCGTCTCCACGGTGTCTGTTACTTTGTCGAATGCCCCACCGTCTCCAAAGTGTCTGTAACTTTGTCGAATGCCTCGCAGTCTCCACAGAGTCTGTGTTGTCGTCGAATGCCTCGCCGTCTCCACCGTGTCTGTGTGGTCAAATGCCTCACCGTCTCCACAGTGTCTGTGTTGTAGAATGCCTCGCCATCTCCACAGTGTCTGTGACGTTGTCGAATGCCTCACTGTTTCCACAGTGTCTGTGTTGTCGAATGCCTCACCGTCTCCACTGTGTCTGTGACGTTGTCGAATGCCTCACTGTCTCCACAGTGTTTGTGACGTTGTCGAATGCCTCACCGTTTCCACAGCGTCTGTGATGCTGTCGAATGCCATGCCGTCTCCACAGTGTCTGTGACGCTGTCGAATGCCTCACCGTCTCCACGGTGTCTGTGACGCTGTTGAATGCCTCACCGTCTCCACGGTGTCTGTGGCTCTGTCGAATGCCTCGCATTCTCTACAATGTCTGTGACGCTGTCAAATGCCTCACCATCTCCACCGTGACTGTGACACTGTCGAATGCCTCGCCGTCTCCACAGTGTCTGTGTTGTCGAATGCCTCGACGTCTCCACAGTGTCTGTGACGGTGTTGAATGCCTCGCCGTCTCCACGGTGTCTGTGTTGTCGAATGCCTCGCCGTCTCCACAGTGTCTGTGTTATTGTCGAATGCCTCACTGTCTCCACAGTGTCTGTGACGTTGTCGAATGCCTCACCGTCTCACGGTGTCTGTGACGTTGTGGAATGCCTCGCCGTCTCCACGGTGTCTGTGTTGTTGAATGCCTCGCCGTCTCCACAGTGTCTGTGTTGTCGAATGCCTCGCCGTCTCCAGTGTCTGTGTTGTCGAATGCCTCACCGTCTCCACAGTGTCTGTGTTGTCGAATGCCTCGCCGTCTCCACAGTGTCTGTGTTGTCGAATGCCTCACCGTCTCCACAGTGTCTGTGACGCTGTCTAATACCTCACCGTCTCCACAGTGTCTGTGACGCTGTCTAATACCTCACCGTCTCCACAGTCTGTGACGTTTGTCGAATGCCTCACCGTCTCCACAGTGTCTGTGTTGTCGAATGCCTCACCGTCTCCACAGTGTCTGTGACGTTGTCAAATGCCTCGCCGTCTCCACAGTGTCTGTGTTGTCGAATGCCTCGCCGTCTCCACAGTGTCTGTGACGGTGTTGAATGCCTCGCCGTCTCCACGGTGTCTCTGTTGTCGAATCCCTCACCGTCTCCACAGTGTCTGTGTTGTCGAATGCCTCACCGCCTCCACATTGTCTCTGTTGTCCAATGCCTTGCGGTCTCCGCAGTGTCTGCGTTGTCGAGTGCCTCGCCGTCTCCACGGTGTCTGTTACTTTGTCGAATGCCTCGCCGTCTCCACAGCGTCTGTTACTTTGTCGAATGACCCAACGTCTCCACAGTGTCTGTTACTTTGTCGAATGCCCCGCCGTCTCCACAGTGTCTGTTACTTTGTCGAATGCCTCGCCGTCTCCACAGCGTCTGTGACGTCGAATTCCACACCTCCACAGTGTCAGTTACTTTGTCGAATGCCCCAACGTCTCCACAGTGTCTGTTACTTTGTCGAATGCCCCACCGTCTCCACAGTGTCTGTTACTTTGTCGAATGCCCCACCGTCTCCACAGTGTCTGTTACTTTGTCGAATGCCTCACCGTCTCCACAGCATCTGTGACGTCGAATTCCACACCTTCTCCACAGTGTCAGTTACTTTGTCGAATGCCCCAACGTCTCCACAGTGTCTGTTACTTTGTCGAATGCCCCACCGTCTCCACGGTGTCTGTTACTTTGTCGAATGCCCCACCGTCTCCAAAGTGTCTGTAACTTTGTCGAATGCCTCGCCGTCTCCACAGAGTCTGTGTTGTCGTCGAATGCCTCGGCGTCTCCACAGTGTCAGTGAAGTTGTCGAATGCCTCGCCGTTCCCACGGTGTCTGTGAAGTTGTCGAATGCCTCACCATCTCCACAGAGTCTGTGACGTTCTCAAATGCCTCACCGTCTCCACAGTGTCTCTGTTGTCGAATCCCTCACCATCTCCACAGTGTCTCTGTTGTCCAATGCCTCGCCGTCTCCACAGTGTCTGCGTTGTCGAATGGCTCGCCGTCTCCACAGTGTCTGCGTTGTCCAATGCCTCGCCGTCTCCACAGTGTCTGCGTTGTCGAATGCCTCACCATCTCCACGGTGTCTGTGACGCTGTCGAATGCCTCGCTGTCTCCACGGTGTCTGTGACGCTGTCGAATGCCTCGCATTCTCTACAGTGTCTCTGTTGCCAAATGCCTCGCCGTCTCCACAGTGTCTGTGACGTTGTCGAATCCCTCACCGTCTCCACAGTGTCTGTGTTGTCGAATGCCTCACCGTCTCCACAGTGTCTGTGTTGTCGAATGCCTCACTGTCTCCACAGTGTCTGTGACGTTGTCGAATGCCTCGCCGTCTCCACGGTGTCTGTGTTGTCGAATGCCTCGCTTTCTCCACAGTGTCTGTGTTGTCGAATGCCTCGCCGTCTCCACAGTGTCTGTGTTGTCGAATGCCTCACCGTCTCCACAGTGTCTGTGTTGTCGAATGCCTCGCCGTCTCCACAGTGTCTGTGTTGTCGAATGCCTCACCGTCTCCACAGTGTCTGTGACGCTGTCTAATACCTCACCGTCTCCACAGTGTCTGTGACGCTGTCTAATACCTCACCGTCTCCACAGTGTCTGTGACGCTGTCTAATACCTCACCGTCTCCACAGTGTCTGTGTTGTCGAATGCCTCTCCGTCTCCACAGTGTCTGTGACGTTGTTGAATGCCTCGCCGTCTCCACGGTGTCTGTGTTGTCGAATGCCTCGCCATCTCCACAGTGTCTGTGTTATTGTCGAATGCCTCGCCGTCTCCACAGTGTCTGTGTTATTGTCGAATGCCTCAACGTCTCCACAGTGTCTGTGACGTTGTCGAATGCCTCACTGTCTCCACAGTGTTTGTGACGTTGTCGAATGCCTCACCGTTTCCACAGCGTCTGTGATGCTGTCGAATGCCATGCCGTCTCCACAGTGTCTGTGACGCTGTCGAATGCCTCACCGTCTCCACGGTGTCTGTGACGCTGTTGAATGCCTCACCGTCTCCACGGTGTCTGTGACTCTGTCGAATGCCTCGCATTCTCTACAGTGTCTGTGACGCTGTCAAATGCCTCACCATCTCCACCGTGACTGTGACACTGTCGAATGCCTCACCGTCTCCACCGTGTCTGTGTTGTCAAATGCCTCACCGTCTCCACAGTGTCTGTGACGTTGCCGAATGCCTCGCCGTCTCCACCGTGTCTGTGTTGTCGAATGCCTCACCGTCTCCACAGTGTCTGTGAAGTTGTCAAATGCCTCGCCGTCTCCACAGTGTCTGTGTTGTCGAATGCCTCGACGTCTCCACAGTGTCTGTGACGGTGTTGAATGCCTCGCCGTCTCCACGGTGTCTGTGTTGTCGAATGCCTCGCTTTCTCCACAGTGTCTGTGTTGTCGAATGCCTCGCCGTCTCCAGAGTCTGTGTTGTCGAATGCCTCACCGTCTCCACAGTGTCTGTGTTGTCGAATGCCTCGCCGTCTCCACAGTGTCTGTGTTGTCGAATGCCTCGCCGTCTCCACAGTGTCTGTGTTGTCGAATGCCTCACCGTCTCCACAGTGTCTGTGACGCTGTCTAATACCTCACCGTCTCCACAGTGTCTGTGACGCTGTCTAATACCTCACCGTCTCCACAGTGTCTGTGACGCTGTCTAATACCTCACCGTCTCCACAGTGTCTGTGTTGTCGAATGCCTCGCCGTCTCCACAGTGTCTGTGACGTTGTTGAATGCCTCGCCGTCTCCACGGTGTCTGTGTTGTCGAATGCCTCGCCGTCTCCACAGTGTCTGTGTTATTGTCGAATGCCTCGCCGTCTCCACAGTGTCTGTGTTATTGTCGAATGCCTCAACGTCTCCACAGTGTCTGTGACGTTGTCGAATGCCTCACCGTTTCCACAGCGTCTGTGATGCTGTCGAATGCCATGCCGTCTCCACAGTGTCTGTGTTGTCGAATGCCTCACCGTCTCCACAGTGTCTGTGACGCTGTCTAATACCTCACCGTCTCCACAGTGTCTGTGACGCTGTCTAATACCTCACCGTCTCCACAGTGTCTGTGACGCTGTCTAATACCTCACCGTCTCCACAGTGTCTGTGTTGTCGAATGCCTCGCCGTCTCCACAGTGTCTGTGTTGTCGAATGCCTCGCTTTCTCCACAGTGTCTGTGTTGTCGAATGCCTCGCCGTCTCCAGAGTCTGTGTTGTCGAATGCCTCACCGTCTCCACAGTGTCTGTGTTGTCGAATGCCTCGCCGTCTCCACAGTGTCTGTGTTGTCGAATGCCTCACCGTCTCCACAGTGTCTGTGACGCTGTCTAATACCTCACCGTCTCCACAGTGTCTGTGACGCTGTCTAATACCTCACCGTCTCCACAGTGTCTGTGACGCTGTCTAATAACTCACTGTCTCCACAGTGTCTGTGTTGTCGAATGCCTCGCCGTCTCCACAGTGTCTGTGACGTTGTTGAATGCCTCGCCGTCTCCACGGTGTCTGTGTTGTCGAATGCCTCGCCGTCTCCACAGTGTCTGTGTTATTGTCGAATGCCTCGCCGTCTCCACAGTGTCTCTGTTATTGTCGAATGCCTCAACGTCTCCACAGTGTCTGTGACGTTGTCGAATGCCTCACTGTCTCCACAGTGTTTGTGACGTTGTCGAATGCCTCACTGTTTCCACAGCGTCTGTGATGCTGTCGAATGCCATGCCGTCTCCACAGTGTCTGTGTTGTCGAATGCCTCACCGTCTCCACAGTGTCTGTGACGCTGTCTAATACCTCACCGTCTCCACAGTGTCTGTGACGCTGTCTAATACCTCACCGTCTCCACAGTGTCTGTGACGCTGTCTAATACCTCACCGTCTCCTCAGTGTCTGTGTTGTCGAATGCCTCGCCGTCTCCACAGTGTCTGTGACGTTGTTGAATGCCTCGCCGTCTCCACGGTGTCTGTGTTGTCGAATGCCTCGCCGTCTCCACAGTGTCTGTGTTATTGTCGAATGCCTCGCCGTCTCCACGGTGTCTGTGACTCTGTCGAATGCCTCGCATTCTCCACCGTGTCTGTGTTGTCAAATGCCTCACCGTCTCCACAGTGTCTGTGACGTTGCCGAATGCCTCGCCGTCTCCACCGTGTCTGTGTTGTCGAATGCCTCACCGTCTCCACAGTGTCTGTGAAGTTGTCAAATGCCTCGCCGTCTCCACAGTGTCTGTGTTGTCGAATGCCTCGACGTCTCCACAGTGTCTGTGACGGTGTTGAATGCCTCGCCGTCTCCACGGTGTCTGTGTTGTCGAATGCCTCGCCGTCTCCACAGTGTCTGTGTTATTGTCGAATGCCTCACTGTCTCCACAGTGTCTGTGACGTTGTCGAATGCCTCACCGTCTCACGGTGTCTGTGACGTTGTGGAATGCCTCGCCGTCTCCACGGTGTCTGTGTTGTTGAATGCCTCGCCGTCTCCACAGTGTCTGTGTTGTCGAATGCCTCGCCGTCTCCAGTGTCTGTGTTGTCGAATGCCTCACCGTCTCCACAGTGTCTGTGTTGTCGAATGCCTCGCCGTCTCCACAGTGTCTGTGTTGTCGAATGCCTCACCGTCTCCACAGTGTCTGTGACGCTGTCTAATACCTCACCGTCTCCACAGTGTCTGTGACGCTGTCTAATACCTCACCGTCTCCACAGTCTGTGACGTTTGTCGAATGCCTCACCGTCTCCACAGTGTCTGTGTTGTCGAATGCCTCACCGTCTCCACAGTGTCTGTGACGTTGTCAAATGCCTCGCCGTCTCCACAGTGTCTGTGTTGTCGAATGCCTCGCCGTCTCCACAGTGTCTGTGACGGTGTTGAATGCCTCGCCGTCTCCACGGTGTCTCTGTTGTCGAATCCCTCACCGTCTCCACAGTGTCTGTGTTGTCGAATGCCTCACCGCCTCCACATTGTCTCTGTTGTCCAATGCCTTGCGGTCTCCGCAGTGTCTGCGTTGTCGAGTGCCTCGCCGTCTCCACGGTGTCTGTTACTTTGTCGAATGCCTCGCCGTCTCCACAGCGTCTGTTACTTTGTCGAATGACCCAACGTCTCCACAGTGTCTGTTACTTTGTCGAATGCCCCGCCGTCTCCACAGTGTCTGTTACTTTGTCGAATGCCTCGCCGTCTCCACAGCGTCTGTGACGTCGAATTCCACACCTCCACAGTGTCAGTTACTTTGTCGAATGCCCCAACGTCTCCACAGTGTCTGTTACTTTGTCGAATGCCCCACCGTCTCCACAGTGTCTGTTACTTTGTCGAATGCCCCACCGTCTCCACAGTGTCTGTTACTTTGTCGAATGCCTCACCGTCTCCACAGCATCTGTGACGTCGAATTCCACACCTTCTCCACAGTGTCAGTTACTTTGTCGAATGCCCCAACGTCTCCACAGTGTCTGTTACTTTGTCGAATGCCCCACCGTCTCCACGGTGTCTGTTACTTTGTCGAATGCCCCACCGTCTCCAAAGTGTCTGTAACTTTGTCGAATGCCTCGCCGTCTCCACAGAGTCTGTGTTGTCGTCGAATGCCTCGGCGTCTCCACAGTGTCAGTGAAGTTGTCGAATGCCTCGCCGTTCCCACGGTGTCTGTGAAGTTGTCGAATGCCTCACCATCTCCACAGAGTCTGTGACGTTCTCAAATGCCTCACCGTCTCCACAGTGTCTCTGTTGTCGAATCCCTCACCATCTCCACAGTGTCTCTGTTGTCCAATGCCTCGCCGTCTCCACAGTGTCTGCGTTGTCGAATGGCTCGCCGTCTCCACAGTGTCTGCGTTGTCCAATGCCTCGCCGTCTCCACAGTGTCTGCGTTGTCGAATGCCTCACCATCTCCACGGTGTCTGTGACGCTGTCGAATGCCTCGCTGTCTCCACGGTGTCTGTGACGCTGTCGAATGCCTCGCATTCTCTACAGTGTCTCTGTTGCCAAATGCCTCGCCGTCTCCACAGTGTCTGTGACGTTGTCGAATACCTCACCGTCTCCACAGTGTCTGTGTTGTCGAATGCCTCACCGTCTCCACAGTGTCTGTGTTGTCGAATGCCTCACTGTCTCCACAGTGTCTGTGACGTTGTCGAATGCCTCGCCGTCTCCACGGTGTCTGTGTTGTCGAATGCCTCGCTTTCTCCACAGTGTCTGTGTTGTCGAATGCCTCGCCGTCTCCACAGTGTCTGTGTTGTCGAATGCCTCACCGTCTCCACAGTGTCTGTGTTGTCGAATGCCTCGCCGTCTCCACAGTGTCTGTGTTGTCGAATGCCTCACCGTCTCCACAGTGTCTGTGACGCTGTCTAATACCTCACCGTCTCCACAGTGTCTGTGACGCTGTCTAATACCTCACCGTCTCCACAGTGTCTGTGACGCTGTCTAATACCTCACCGTCTCCACAGTGTCTGTGTTGTCGAATGCCTCGCCGTCTCCACAGTGTCTGTGACGTTGTTGAATGCCTCGCCGTCTCCACGGTGTCTGTGTTGTCGAATGCCTCGCCATCTCCACAGTGTCTGTGTTATTGTCGAATGCCTCGCCGTCTCCACAGTGTCTGTGTTATTGTCGAATGCCTCAACGTCTCCACAGTGTCTGTGACGTTGTCGAATGCCTCACTGTCTCCACAGTGTTTGTGACGTTGTCGAATGCCTCACCGTTTCCACAGCGTCTGTGATGCTGTCGAATGCCATGCCGTCTCCACAGTGTCTGTGACGCTGTCGAATGCCTCACCGTCTCCACGGTGTCTGTGACGCTGTTGAATGCCTCACCGTCTCCACGGTGTCTGTGACTGTCGAATGCCTCGCATTCTCTACAGTGTCTGTGACGCTGTCAAATGCCTCACCATCTCCACCGTGACTGTGACACTGTCGAATGCCTCACCGTCTCCACCGTGTCTGTGTTGTCAAATGCCTCACCGTCTCCACAGTGTCTGTGACGTTGCCGAATGCCTCGCCGTCTCCACCGTGTCTGTGTTGTCGAATGCCTCACCGTCTCCACAGTGTCTGTGAAGTTGTCAAATGCCTCGCCGTCTCCACAGTGTCTGTGTTGTCGAATGCCTCGACGTCTCCACAGTGTCTGTGACGGTGTTGAATGCCTCGCCGTCTCCACGGTGTCTGTGTTGTCGAATGCCTCGCTTTCTCCACAGTGTCTGTGTTGTCGAATGCCTCGCCGTCTCCAGAGTCTGTGTTGTCGAATGCCTCGCCGTCTCCACAGTGTCTGTGTTGTCGAATGCCTCGCCGTCTCCACAGTGTCTGTGTTGTCGAATGCCTCGCCGTCTCCACAGTGTCTGTGTTGTCGAATGCCTCACCGTCTCCACAGTGTCTGTGACGCTGTCTAATACCTCACCGTCTCCACAGTGTCTGTGACGCTGTCTAATACCTCACCGTCTCCACAGTGTCTGTGACGCTGTCTAATACCTCACCGTCTCCACAGTGTCTGTGTTGTCGAATGCCTCGCCGTCTCCACAGTGTCTGTGACGTTGTTGAATGCCTCGCCGTCTCCACGGTGTCTGTGTTGTCGAATGCCTCGCCGTCTCCACAGTGTCTGTGTTATTGTCGAATGCCTCGCCGTCTCCACAGTGTCTGTGTTATTGTCGAATGCCTCAACGTCTCCACAGTGTCTGTGACGTTGTCGAATGCCTCACCGTTTCCACAGCGTCTGTGATGCTGTCGAATGCCATGCCGTCTCCACAGTGTCTGTGTTGTCGAATGCCTCACCGTCTCCACAGTGTCTGTGACGCTGTCTAATACCTCACCGTCTCCACAGTGTCTGTGACGCTGTCTAATACCTCACCGTCTCCACAGTGTCTGTGACGCTGTCTAATACCTCACCGTCTCCACAGTGTCTGTGTTGTCGAATGCCTCGCCGTCTCCACAGTGTCTGTGTTGTCGAATGCCTCGCTTTCTCCACAGTGTCTGTGTTGTCGAATGCCTCGCCGTCTCCAGAGTCTGTGTTGTCGAATGCCTCACCGTCTCCACAGTGTCTGTGTTGTCGAATGCCTCGCCGTCTCCACAGTGTCTGTGTTGTCGAATGCCTCACCGTCTCCACAGTGTCTGTGACGCTGTCTAATACCTCACCGTCTCCACAGTGTCTGTGACGCTGTCTAATACCTCACCGTCTCCACAGTGTCTGTGACGCTGTCTAATAACTCACCGTCTCCACAGTGTCTGTGTTGTCGAATGCCTCGCCGTCTCCACAGTGTCTGTGACGTTGTTGAATGCCTCGCCGTCTCCACGGTGTCTGTGTTGTCGAATGCCTCGCCGTCTCCACAGTGTCTGTGTTATTGTCGAATGCCTCGCCGTCTCCACAGTGTCTCTGTTATTGTCGAATGCCTCAACGTCTCCACAGTGTCTGTGACGTTGTCGAATGCCTCACTGTCTCCACAGTGTTTGTGACGTTGTCGAATGCCTCACCGTTTCCACAGCGTCTGTGATGCTGTCGAATGCCATGCCGTCTCCACAGTGTCTGTGTTGTCGAATGCCTCACCGTCTCCACAGTGTCTGTGACGCTGTCTAATACCTCACCGTCTCCACAGTGTCTGTGACGCTGTCTAATACCTCACCGTCTCCACAGTGTCTGTGACGCTGTCTAATACCTCACCGTCTCCACAGTGTCTGTGTTGTCGAATGCCTCGCCGTCTCCACAGTGTCTGTGACGTTGTTGAATGCCTCGCCGTCTCCACGGTGTCTGTGTTGTCGAATGCCTCGCCGTCTCCACAGTGTCTGTGTTATTGTCGAATGCCTCGCCGTCTCCACGGTGTCTGTGACTCTGTCGAATGCCTCGCATTCTCCACCGTGTCTGTGTTGTCAAATGCCTCACCGTCTCCACAGTGTCTGTGACGTTGCCGAATGCCTCGCCGTCTCCACCGTGTCTGTGTTGTCGAATGCCTCACCGTCTCCACAGTGTCTGTGAAGTTGTCAAATGCCTCGCCGTCTCCACAGTGTCTGTGTTGTCGAATGCCTCGACGTCTCCACAGTGTCTGTGACGGTGTTGAATGCCTCGCCGTCTCCACGGTGTCTGTGTTGTCGAATGCCTCGCCGTCTCCACAGTGTCTGTGTTATTGTCGAATGCCTCACTGTCTCCACAGTGTCTGTGACGTTGTCGAATGCCTCACCGTCTCACGGTGTCTGTGACGTTGTGGAATGCCTCGCCGTCTCCACGGTGTCTGTGTTGTTGAATGCCTCGCCGTCTCCACAGTGTCTGTGTTGTCGAATGCCTCGCCGTCTCCAGTGTCTGTGTTGTCGAATGCCTCACCGTCTCCACAGTGTCTGTGTTGTCGAATGCCTCGCCGTCTCCACAGTGTCTGTGTTATTGTCGAATGCCTCACTGTCTCCACAGTGTCTGTGACGTTGTCGAATGCCTCACCGTCTCACGGTGTCTGTGACGTTGTGGAATGCCTCGCCGTCTCCACGGTGTCTGTGTTGTTGAATGCCTCGCCGTCTCCACAGTGTCTGTGTTGTCGAATGCCTCGCCGTCTCCAGTGTCTGTGTTGTCGAATGCCTCGCCGTCTCCACAGTGTCTCTGTTATTGTCGAATGCCTCAACGTCTCCACAGTGTCTGTGACGTTGTCGAATGCCTCACTGTCTCCACAGTGTTTGTGACGTTGTCGAATGCCTCACCGTTTCCACAGCGTCTGTGATGCTGTCGAATGCCATGCCGTCTCCACAGTGTCTGTGTTGTCGAATGCCTCACCGTCTCCACAGTGTCTGTGACGCTGTCTAATACCTCACCGTCTCCACAGTGTCTGTGACGCTGTCTAATACCTCACCGTCTCCACAGTGTCTGTGACGCTGTCTAATACCTCACCGTCTCCACAGTGTCTGTGTTGTCGAATGCCTCGCCGTCTCCACAGTGTCTGTGACGTTGTTGAATGCCTCGCCGTCTCCACGGTGTCTGTGTTGTCGAATGCCTCGCCGTCTCCACAGTGTCTGTGTTATTGTCGAATGCCTCGCCGTCTCCACGGTGTCTGTGACTCTGTCGAATGCCTCGCATTCTCCACCGTGTCTGTGTTGTCAAATGCCTCACCGTCTCCACAGTGTCTGTGACGTTGCCGAATGCCTCGCCGTCTCCACCGTGTCTGTGTTGTCGAATGCCTCACCGTCTCCACAGTGTCTGTGAAGTTGTCAAATGCCTCGCCGTCTCCACAGTGTCTGTGTTGTCGAATGCCTCGACGTCTCCACAGTGTCTGTGACGGTGTTGAATGCCTCGCCGTCTCCACGGTGTCTGTGTTGTCGAATGCCTCGCCGTCTCCACAGTGTCTGTGTTATTGTCGAATGCCTCACTGTCTCCACAGTGTCTGTGACGTTGTCGAATGCCTCACCGTCTCACGGTGTCTGTGACGTTGTGGAATGCCTCGCCGTCTCCACGGTGTCTGTGTTGTTGAATGCCTCGCCGTCTCCACAGTGTCTGTGTTGTCGAATGCCTCGCCGTCTCCAGTGTCTGTGTTGTCGAATGCCTCACCGTCTCCACAGTGTCTGTGTTGTCGAATGCCTCGCCGTCTCCACAGTGTCTGTGTTGTCGAATGCCTCACCGTCTCCACAGTGTCTGTGACGCTGTCTAATACCTCACCGTCTCCACAGTGTCTGTGACGCTGTCTAATACCTCACCGTCTCCACAGTCTGTGACGTTTGTCGAATGCCTCACCGTCTCCACAGTGTCTGTGTTGTCGAATGCCTCACCGTCTCCACAGTGTCTGTGACGTTGTCAAATGCCTCGCCGTCTCCACAGTGTCTGTGTTGTCGAATGCCTCGCCGTCTCCACAGTGTCTGTGACGGTGTTGAATGCCTCGCCGTCTCCACGGTGTCTCTGTTGTCGAATCCCTCACCGTCTCCACAGTGTCTGTGTTGTCGAATGCCTCACCGCCTCCACATTGTCTCTGTTGTCCAATGCCTTGCGGTCTCCGCAGTGTCTGCGTTGTCGAGTGCCTCGCCGTCTCCACGGTGTCTGTTACTTTGTCGAATGCCTCGCCGTCTCCACAGCGTCTGTTACTTTGTCGAATGACCCAACGTCTCCACAGTGTCTGTTACTTTGTCGAATGCCCCGCCGTCTCCACAGTGTCTGTTACTTTGTCGAATGCCTCGCCGTCTCCACAGCGTCTGTGACGTCGAATTCCACACCTCCACAGTGTCAGTTACTTTGTCGAATGCCCCAACGTCTCCACAGTGTCTGTTACTTTGTCGAATGCCCCACCGTCTCCACAGTGTCTGTTACTTTGTCGAATGCCCCACCGTCTCCACAGTGTCTGTTACTTTGTCGAATGCCTCACCGTCTCCACAGCATCTGTGACGTCGAATTCCACACCTTCTCCACAGTGTCAGTTACTTTGTCGAATGCCCCAACGTCTCCACAGTGTCTGTTACTTTGTCGAATGCCCCACCGTCTCCACGGTGTCTGTTACTTTGTCGAATGCCCCACCGTCTCCAAAGTGTCTGTAACTTTGTCGAATGCCTCGCCGTCTCCACAGAGTCTGTGTTGTCGTCGAATGCCTCGGCGTCTCCACAGTGTCAGTGAAGTTGTCGAATGCCTCGCCGTTCCCACGGTGTCTGTGAAGTTGTCGAATGCCTCACCATCTCCACAGAGTCTGTGACGTTCTCAAATGCCTCACCGTCTCCACAGTGTCTCTGTTGTCGAATCCCTCACCATCTCCACAGTGTCTCTGTTGTCCAATGCCTCGCCGTCTCCACAGTGTCTGCGTTGTCGAATGGCTCGCCGTCTCCACAGTGTCTGCGTTGTCCAATGCCTCGCCGTCTCCACAGTGTCTGCGTTGTCGAATGCCTCACCATCTCCACGGTGTCTGTGACGCTGTCGAATGCCTCGCTGTCTCCACGGTGTCTGTGACGCTGTCGAATGCCTCGCATTCTCTACAGTGTCTCTGTTGCCAAATGCCTCGTCGTCTCCACAGTGTCTGTGACGTTGTCGAATCCCTCACCATCTCCACAGTGTCTGTGTTGTCGAATGCCTCACCGTCTCCACAGTGTCTGTGTTGTCGAATGCCTCACTGTCTCCACAGTGTCTGTGACGTTGTCGAATGCCTCGCCGTCTCCACGGTGTCTGTGTTGTCGAATGCCTCGCTTTCTCCACAGTGTCTGTGTTGTCGAATGCCTCGCCGTCTCCAGAGTCTGTGTTGTCGAATGCCTCACCGTCTCCACAGTGTCTGTGTTGTCGAATGCCTCGCCGTCTCCACAGTGTCTGTGTTGTCGAATGCCTCACCGTCTCCACAGTGTCTGTGACGCTGTCTAATACCTCACCGTCTCCACAGTGTCTGTGACGCTGTCTAATACCTCACCGTCTCCACAGTGTCTGTGACGCTGTCTAATACCTCACCGTCTCCACAGTGTCTGTGTTGTCGAATGCCTCGCCGTCTCCACAGTGTCTGTGACGTTGTTGAATGCCTCGCCGTCTCCACGGTGTCTGTGTTGTCGAATGCCTCGCCGTCTCCACAGTGTCTGTGTTATTGTCGAATGCCTCGCCGTCTCCACAGTGTCTGTGTTATTGTCGAATGCCTCAACGTCTCCACAGTGTCTGTGACGTTGTCGAATGCCTCGCCGTCTCCACAGGGTCTGTGTTGTCGAATGCCTCACTGTCTCCACAGTGTCTGTGTTGTTGAATGCCTCACCGTCTCCACGGTGTCTGTGTTGTCGAATGCCTCACCGTCTCCACAGGGTCTGTGTTGTCGAATGCCTCACCGTCTCCAGAGTGCCTATGATGATGTCGAATGCCTCGCCGTCTCCACAATGCCTGTGTTGTCGAATGCCTCCCCGTCTCCACAGTGTCTGTGTTGTCGAAAGTCTCTCCGTCTCCTCAGTGTCTGTGTTGTTGAATGCCTTTCGGTCTCCACACTGTCTGTGTTGTCGAATGCCTCAACGTCTCCACAGTGTCATGTAGTCGAATGCCCCACCGTCTCCACAGCATCTGTGTTGTCGAATGCCTCACCGTCTCCACAGGGTCTGTGTTGTCGAATGCCTCACCGTCTCCAGAGTGCCTATGATGATGTCGAATGCCTCACTGTCTCCACAGTGTCTGTGTTCTCGAATGCCTCGCCGTCTGCACAGTGTCTGTGTTGTCGAAAGTCTCTCCGTCTCCTCAGTGTCTGTGTTGTTGAATGCCTTTCGGTCTCCACACTGTCTGTGTTGTCGAATGCCTCAACGTCTCCACAGTGTCATGTAGTCGAATGCCCCACCGTCTCCACAGCATCTGTGTTGTCGAATGCCTCACCGTCTCCACAGTGTCTGTGACGTTGTCGAATACCTCACCGTCTCCACAGTGTCTGTGTTCTCGAATGCCTCGCCGTCTGCACAGTGTCTGCGTTGCCGAATGCCTCGCTGTCCCCACGGTGTCTGTGTTGTCGAATGCCTCGCCGTCTCCACACTGTCTGTGACTTTGTCGAATGCCTCGCCGTCTCTACAGTGTCTGTGACGCTGTCAAATGCCTCACCGTCTCCACCGTGTCTGTGACGCTGTCGAATGCCTCACCGTCTCCACCGTGTCTGTGTTGTCAAATGCCTCACTGTCTCCACAGAGTCTGTGACGTTGTCGAATGCCTCGCCGTCTCCAGTGTCTGTGTTGTCGAATGCCTCAACGTCTCCACAGCATCTGTGTTGTCGAATGCCTCACCGTCTCCACAGAGTCTGTGACGTTGTCGAATACCTCACTGTCTCCACAGTGTCTGTGTTCTCGAATGCCTCGCCGTCTGCACAGTGTCTGTGTTGCCGAATGCCTCGCCGTCCCCACAGTGTCTGTGTTGCCGGATGTCTCGCCGTCCCCACAGTGTCTGTGTAGTCGAATGCCTCGCCGTCTCCACAGGGTCTGTGTTGTCGAATGCCTCACCATCTCCACTGTGTCTGTGACGTTGTCGAATGCTTCGCCGTCTCCACGGTGTCTGTGTTGTCGAATGCCTCGCAGTCTCCACGGTGTTTGTGTTGTCGAATGCCTCGCCGTCCCCACAGTGTCTGTGTTGCCGGATGTCTCGCCGTCCCCACAGTGTCTGTGTAGTCGAATGCCTCGTCGTCTCCACAGGGTCTGTGTTGTCGAATGCCTCACCATCTCCACTGTGTCTGTGACGTTGTCGAATGCTTCGCCGTCTCCACGGTGTCTGTGTTGTCGAATGCCTCGCAGTCTCCACGGTGTTTGTGTTGTCGAATGCCTCGCAGTCTCCACAGAGTCTGTGACACTGTCGAATGCCTCGCCGTCTCCACGGTGTCTGTGTTGTCGAAAGCCTCTCCGTCTCCTCAGTGTCTGTGTTGTTGAATGCCTTACGGTCTCCACACTGTCTGTGTTGTCGAATGCCTCACCGTCTCCTCAGTGTCTGTGTTGTTGAATGCCTTACGGTCTCCACACTGTCTGTGTTGTCGAATGCCTCCCCGTCTCCACAGTGTCTGTGTTGTCGAAAGTCTCTCCGTCTCCTCAGTGTCTGTGTTGTTGAATGCCTTTCGGTCTCCACACTGTCTGTGTTGTCGAATGCCTCAACGTCTCTACAGTGTCATGTAGTCGAATGCCTCACCGTCTCCACAGCATCTGTGTTGTCGAATGCCTCACCGTCTCCACAGAGTCTGTGACGTTGTCGAATACCTCACCGTTTCCACAGTGTCTGTGTTCTCGAATGCCTCGCCGTCTGCACAGTGTCTCTGTTGCCGAATGCCTCGCCGTCCCCACAGTGTCTGTGTTGCCGAATGCCTCGCCGTCTCCACAGTGTCTGTGTTGTCGAATGCCTCGCCGTCTCCACAGGGTCTGTGTTGCCGGATGTCTCGCCGTCCCCACAGTGTCTGTGTAGTCGAATGCCTCGCCGTCTCCACAGGGTCTGTGTTGTCGAATGACTCACCATCTCCACTGTGTCTGTGACGTTGTCGAATGCTTCGCCGTCTTCACAGTGTCTGTATTGTCGAATGCCTTGCCGTCTCCACGGTGTATGTGTTGTCAAATGCCTCGCAGTCTCCACAGGGTCTGTGTTGTCGAATGCCTCACCATCTCCACTGTGTCTGTGACGTTGTCGAATGCCTCGCCGTCTCCACACTGTCTGTGTTATTGTCGAATGCCTCACCGTCTGCACCTTGTCTGTGACGCTGTCGAATGCCTCACCGTCTCCACCGTGTCTGTGTTGTCAAATACCTGACAGTCTCCACAGTGTCTGTGACGTTGTCGAATGCCTCACCGTCTCCACCGTGTCTGTGTTGTCAAACGCCTCACTGTCTCCACTGTGTCTGTGACGTTGTCGAATGCCTCGCCGTCTCCACAGTGTCTGTGTTGTCGAATGCCTCGCCGTCTCCACACTGTCTGTGTTGTCGAATCCCTCATCGTCTCCACAGTGCCTATGATGTTGTCGAATGCCTCGCCGTCTCCACAGTGCCTGTGTTGTCAAATGCCTCACTGTCTCCACAGAGTCTGTGACGTTGTCGAATGCCTCGCCATCTCCAGAGTGCCTATGATGTTGTCGAATGCCTCGCCGTCTCCACAATGCCTGTGTTGTCGAATGCCTCCCCGTCTCCACAGTGTCTGTGTTGTCGAAAGTCTCTCCGTCTCCTCAGTGTCTGTGTTGTTGAATGCCTTTCGGTCTCCACACTGTCTGTGTTGTCGAATGCCTCAACGTCTCTACAGTGTCATGTAGTCGAATGCCTCACCGTCTCCACAGCATCTGTGTTGTCGAATGCCTCACCGTCTCCACAGAGTCTGTGACGTTCTCGAATACCTCACCGTCTCCACAGTGTCTGTGTTCTCGAATGCCTCGCCGTCTGCACAGTGTCTCTGTTGCCGAATGCCTCGCCGTCCCCACAGTGTCTGTGTTGCCGAATGCCTCGCCGTCCCCACAGTGTCTGTGTAGTCGAATGCCTCGCCGTCTCCACACGGTCTGTGTTGTCGAATGACTCACCATCTCCACTGTGTCTGTGACGTTGTCGAATGCTTCGCCGTCTTCACAGTGTCTGTATTGTCGAATGCCTTGCCGTCTCCACGGTGTTTGTGTTGTCGAATGCCTCGCAGTCTCCACGGTGTTTGTGTTGTCGAATGCCTCGCAGTCTCCACAGAGTCTGTGACACTGTCGAATGCCTCGCCGTCTCCACCGTGTCTGTGTTGTCAAATGCCTCACCGTCTCCACAGTGTCTGTGTTGTAGAATGCCTCGCCATCTCCACAGTGTCTGTGATGTTGTCGAATGCCTCACTGTTTCCACAGTGTCTGTGTTGTCGAATGCCTCACCGTCTCCACTGTGTCTGTGACGTTGTCGAATGCCTCGCATTCTCTACAGTGTCTGTGACGCTGTCAAATGCCTCACCATCTCCACCGTGACTGTGACACTGTCGAATGCCTCACCGTCTCCACCGTGTCTGTGTTGTCAAATGCCTCACCGTCTCCACAGCAGCTGTGTTGTCGAATGCCGCACCATCTACACAGTGTCTGTGACTTTGTTGAATGCCTCACCATCTCCACAGTGTCTGTGATGTTGTTGAATGCCTCACTGTCTCCACAGTGTCTGTGTTGTCGAATGCCTCACAGTCTCCACCGAGTCTGTGACGCTGTCGAATGCCTCACCGTCTCCACAGTGTCTGTGTTTTTTAATGCCTCGCCGTCTGCACAGTGTCTGTGTTCTCGAATGCCTCGCTGTCTGCACAGTGTCTGTGTTCTCGAATGCCTCGCCGTCTCCACAGTGTCTGTGTTGTCGGATGGCTCGCCGTCTCCACAGTGTCTGTGTTGTCGGATGCCTCGCCGTCTACACAGTGTCTGTGTTGCTGGATGTCTCGCCGTCCCCACAGTGTCTGTGTTGTCGATTGGCTCGCCGTCCCCACAGTGTCTGTGTTGTCGAATGCCTCCCCGTCTCCACAGTGTCTGTGTTGTCGAATGCCTCGCGGTCACCACAGTGTCTGTGTTGTCCAATGCCTCCCCGTCTCCACAGTGTCTGTGTTGTCTGATGCCTTGCCGTCTCCACACTGTCTGTGTTGTCGAATTCCGCACCATCTCCACAGTGTCTGTGACGCTGTCGAATGCCTCACCGTCTCCACAGAGTCTGTGACGCTGTCTAATGCCTCACCGTCTCCACAGTGTCTGTGTTGCCGAATGCCTCGCCGTCTCCACAGGGTCTGTGTTGTCGAATGCCTCACCGTCTCCACCGTGTCTGTGACGCTGTCGAATGCCTCACCGTCTCCACCGTGTCTGTGTTGTCAAATGCCTCACCGTCTCCACAGTGTCTGTGACTTTGTCGAATGCCTCGCCGTCTCTACAGTGTCTGTGACGCTGTCAAATGCCTCACCGTCTCCACCGTGTCTGTGACGCTGTCGAATGCCTCACCGTCTCCACCGTGTCTGTGTTGTCAAATGCCTCACTGTCTCCACAGAGTCTGTGACGTTGTCGAATGCCTCGCCGTCTCCAGAGTGCCTATGATGTTGTCGAATGCCTCGCCGTCTCCACAATGCCTGTGTTGTCGAATGCCTCCCCGTCTCCACAGTGTCTGTGTTGTCGAAAGTCTCTCCGTCTCCTCAGTGTCTGTGTTGTTGAATGCCTTTCGGTCTCCACACTGCCTGTGTTGTCGAATGCCTCAACGTCTCTACAGTGTCATGTAGTCGAATGCCTCACCGTCTCCACAGCATCTGTGTTGTCGAATGCCTCACCGTCTCCACAGAGTCTGTGACGTTGTCGAATACCTCACCGTCTCCACAGTGTCTGTGTTCTCGAATGCCTCGCCGTCTGCACAGTGTCTCTGTTGCCGAATGCCTCGCCGTCCCCACAGTGTCTGTGTTGCCGAATGCCTCGCCGTCCCCACAGTGTCTGTGTTGTCAAATGCCTCGCCGTCTCCACAGGGTCTGTGTTGCCGGATGTCTCGCCGTCCCCACAGTGTCTGTGTAGTCGAATGCCTCGCCGTCTCCACAGGGTCTGTGTTGTCGAATGACTCACCATCTCCACTGTGTCTGTGACGTTGTCGAATGCTTCGCCGTCTTCACAGTGTCTGTATTGTCGAATGCCTTGCCGTCTCCACGGTGTATGTGTTGTCAAATGCCTCGCAGTCTCCACAGGGTCTGTGTTGTCGAATGCCTCACCATCTCCACTGTGTCTGTGACGTTGTCGAATGCATCACCGTCTCCACAGTGTCTGTGTTATTGTCGAATGCCTCACCGTCTGCACCTTGTCTGTGACGCTGTCGAATGCCTCACCGTCTCCACCGTGTCTGTGTTGTCAAATACCTGACAGTCTCCACAGTGTCTGTGACGTTGTCGAATGCCTCACCGTCTCCACCGTGTCTGTGTTGTCAAATGCCTCACTGTCTCCACTGTGTCTGTGACGTTGTCGAATGCCTCGCCGTCTCCACAGTGTCTGTGTTGTCGAATGCCTCGCCGTCTCCACACTGTCTGTGTTGTCGAATCCCTCATCGTCTCCACAGTGCCTATGATGTTGTCGAATGCCTCGCCGTCTCCACAGTGCCTGTGTTGTCGAATGCCTCCCCGTCTCCACAGTGTCTGTGTTGTCGAAAGTCTCTCCGTCTCCTCAGTGTCTGTGTTGTCGAATGCCTCAACGTCTCCACAGTGTCATGTAGTCGAATGCCTCACCGTCTCCACAGCATCTGTGTTGTCGAATGCCGCACCATCTCCACACTGTCTGTGACTTTGTTGAATGCCTCACCATCTCCACAGTGTCTGTGATGTTGTTGAATGCGTCAACGTCTCTACAGTGTCTGTGTTGTCGAATGCCTCACAGTCTCCACAGTGTCTGTGATGTTGTTGAATGCCTCACCGTCTCCACAGTGTCTGCGACTCTGTTGAATGCATCACCATCTCCACAGTGTCTGTGTTGTCGAAAGCTGCACCATCTCCACAGAGTCTGTGACGTTGTCGAATACCTCACCGTCTCCACAGTGTCTGTGTTGTCGAATGCCTCACAGTCTCCACAGAGTCTGTGACGCTGTCGAATGCCTCACCGTCTCCACAGTGTCTGTGTTTTTTAATGCCTCGCCGTCTGCACAGTGTCTGTGTTGTCGGATGGCTCGCCGTCTCCACAGTGTCTGTGTTGTCGGATGCCTCGCCGTCTACACAGTGTCTGTGTTGCTGGATGTCTCGCCGTCCCCACAGTGTCTGTGTTGTCGAATGGCTCGCCGTCCCCACAGTGTCTGTGTTGTCGAATGCCTCCCCGTCTCCACAGTGTCTGTGTTGTCGAATGCCTCGCGGTCACCACAGTGTCTGTGTTGTCCAATGCCTCCCCGTCTCCACAGTGTCTGTGTTGTCTGATGCCTTGCCGTCTCCACACTGTCTGTGTTGTCGAATTCCGCACCATCTCCACAGTGTCTGTGACGCTGTCGAATGCCTCACCGTCTCCACAGAGTCTGTGACGCTGTCTAATGCCTCACCGTCTCCACAGTGTCTGTGTTGCCGAATGCCTCGCCGTCTCCACAGGGTCTGTGTTGTCGAATGCCTCACCGTCTCCACCGTGTCTGTGACGCTGTCCAATGCCTCACCGTCTCCACCGTGTCTGTGTTGTCAAATGCCTCACCGTCTCCACAGTGTCTGTGACTTTGTCGAATGCCTCGCCGTCTCTACAGTGTCTGTGACGCTGTCAAATGCCTCACCGTCTCCACCGTGTCTGTGACGCTGTCGAATGCCTCACCGTCTCCACCGTGTCTGTGTTGTCAAATGCCTCACTGTCTCCACAGAGTCTGTGACGTTGTCGAATGCCTCGCCGTCTCCAGAGTGCCTATGATGTTGTCGAATGCCTCGCCGTCTCCACAATGCCTGTGTTGTCGAATGCCTCCCCGTCTCCACAGTGTCTGTGTTGTCGAAAGTCTCTCCGTCTCCTCAGTGTCTGTGTTGTTGAATGCCTTTCGGTCTCCACACTGTCTGTGTTGTCGAATGCCTCAACGTCTCTACAGTGTCATGTAGTCGAATGCCTCACCGTCTCCACAGCATCTGTGTTGTCGAATGCCTCACCGTCTCCACGGAGTCTGTGACGTTGTCGAATACCTCACCGTCTCCACAGTGTCTGTGTTCTCGAATGCCTCGCCGTCTGCACAGTGTCTCTGTTGCCGACTGCCTCGCCGTCCCCACAGTGTCTGTGTTGCCGAATGCCTCGCCGTCCCCACAGTGTCTGTGTTGTCAAATGCCTCGCCGTCTCCACAGGGTCTGTGTTGCCGGATGTCTCGCCGTCCCCACAGTGTCTGTGTAGTCGAATGCCTCGCCGTCTCCACAGGGTCTGTGTTGTCGAATGCCTCACCATCTCCACTGTGTCTGTGACGTTGTCGAATGCTTCGCCGTCTCCACGGTGTCTGTGTTGTCGAATGCCTCGCAGTCTCCACGGTGTTTGTGTTGTCGAATGCCTCGCAGTCTCCACAGAGTCTGTGACACTGTCGAATGCCTCGCCGTCTCCACCGTGTCTGTGTTGTCAAATGCCTCACCGTCTCCACAGTGTCTGTGTTGTAGAATGCCTCGCCATCTCCACAGTGTCTGTGACGTTGTCGAATGCCTCACTGTTTCCACAGTGTCTGTGTTGTCGAATGCCTCACCGTCTCCACTGTGTCTGTGACGTTGTCGAATGCCTCACTGTCTCCACAGTGTCTGTGACGTTGTCGAATGCCTCACCGTTTCCACAGCGTCTGTGACGCTGTCGAATGCCATGCCTTCTCCACAGTGTCTGTGACGCTGTCGAATGCCTCACCGTCTCCACGGTGTCTGTGACGCTGTCGAATGCCTCACTGTCTCCACTGTGTCTGTGACGTTGTCGAATGCCTCGCCGTCTCCACAGTGTCTGTGTTGTCGAATGCCTCGCCGTCTCCACACTGTCTGTGTTGTCGAATCCCTCATCGTCTCCACAGTGCCTATGATGTTGTCGAATGCCTCGCCGTCTCCACAGTGCCTGTGTTGTCGAATGCCTCCCCGTCTCCACAGTGTCTGTGTTGTCGAAAGTCTCTCCGTCTCCTCAGTGTCTGTGTTGTCGAATGCCTCAACGTCTCCACAGTGTCACGTAGTCGAATGCCTCACCGTCTCCACAGCATCTGTGTTGTCGAATGCCGCACCATCTCCACACTGTCTGTGACTTTGTTGAATGCCTCACCATCTCCACAGTGTCTGTGATGTTGTTGAATGCGTCAACGTCTCTACAGTGTCTGTGTTGTCGAATGCCTCACAGTCTCCACAGTGTCTGTGATGTTGTTGAATGCCTCACCGTCTCCACAGTGTCTGCGACTCTGTTGAATGCATCACCATCTCCACAGTGTCTGTGTTGTCGAAAGCTGCACCATCTCCACAGAGTCTGTGACGTTGTCGAATACCTCACCGTCTCCACAGTGTCTGTGTTGTCGAATGCCTCACAGTCTCCACAGAGTCTGTGACGCTGTCGAATGCCTCACCGTCTCCACAGTGTCTGTGTTTTTTAATGCCTCGCCGTCTGCACAGTGTCTGTGTTGTCGGATGGCTCGCCGTCTCCACAGTGTCTGTGTTGTCGGATGCCTCGCCGTCTACACAGTGTCTGTGTTGCTGGATGTCTCGCCGTCCCCACAGTGTCTGTGTTGTCGAATGGCTCGCCGTCCCCACAGTGTCTGTGTTGTCGAATGCCTCCCCGTCTCCACAGTGTCTGTGTTGTCGAATGCCTCGCGGTCACCACAGTGTCTGTGTTGTCCAATGCCTCCCCGTCTCCACAGTGTCTGTGTTGTCTGATGCCTTGCCGTCTCCACACTGTCTGTGTTGTCGAATTCCGCACCATCTCCACAGTGTCTGTGACGCTGTCGAATGCCTCACCGTCTCCACAGAGTCTGTGACGCTGTCTAATGCCTCACCGTCTCCACAGTGTCTGTGTTGCCGAATGCCTCGCCGTCTCCACAGGGTCTGTGTTGTCGAATGCCTCACCGTCTCCACCGTGTCTGTGACGCTGTCCAATGCCTCACCGTCTCCACCGTGTCTGTGTTGTCAAATGCCTCACCGTCTCCACAGTGTCTGTGACTTTGTCGAATGCCTCGCCGTCTCTACAGTGTCTGTGACGCTGTCAAATGCCTCACCGTCTCCACCGTGTCTGTGACGCTGTCGAATGCCTCACCGTCTCCACCGTGTCTGTGTTGTCAAATGCCTCACTGTCTCCACAGAGTCTGTGACGTTGTCGAATGCCTCGCCGTCTCCAGAGTGCCTATGATGTTGTCGAATGCCTCGCCGTCTCCACAATGCCTGTGTTGTCGAATGCCTCCCCGTCTCCACAGTGTCTGTGTTGTCGAAAGTCTCTCCGTCTCCTCAGTGTCTGTGTTGTTGAATGCCTTTCGGTCTCCACACTGTCTGTGTTGTCGAATGCCTCAACGTCTCTACAGTGTCATGTAGTCGAATGCCTCACCGTCTCCACAGCATCTGTGTTGTCGAATGCCTCACCGTCTCCACGGAGTCTGTGACGTTGTCGAATACCTCACCGTCTCCACAGTGTCTGTGTTCTCGAATGCCTCGCCGTCTGCACAGTGTCTCTGTTGCCGACTGCCTCGCCGTCCCCACAGTGTCTGTGTTGCCGAATGCCTCGCCGTCCCCACAGTGTCTGTGTTGTCAAATGCCTCGCCGTCTCCACAGGGTCTGTGTTGCCGGATGTCTCGCCGTCCCCACAGTGTCTGTGTAGTCGAATGCCTCGCCGTCTCCACAGGGTCTGTGTTGTCGAATGCCTCACCATCTCCACTGTGTCTGTGACGTTGTCGAATGCCTCACCGTCTCCACAGCATCTGTGTTGTCGAATGCCTCACCGTCTCCACGGAGTCTGTGACGTTGTCGAATACCTCACCGTCTCCACAGTGTCTGTGTTCTCGAATGCCTCGCCGTCTGCACAGTGTCTCTGTTGCCGACTGCCTCGCCGTCCCCACAGTGTCTGTGTTGCCGAATGCCTCGCCGTCCCCACAGTGTCTGTGTTGTCAAATGCCTCGCCGTCTCCACAGGGTCTGTGTTGCCGGATGTCTCGCCGTCCCCACAGTGTCTGTGTAGTCGAATGCCTCGCCGTCTCCACAGGGTCTGTGTTGTCGAATGCCTCACCATCTCCACTGTGTCTGTGACGTTGTCGAATGCCTCACCGTCTCCACAGCATCTGTGTTGTCGAATGCCTCACCGTCTCCACGGAGTCTGTGACGTTGTCGAATACCTCACCGTCTCCACAGTGTCTGTGTTCTCGAATGCCTCGCCGTCTGCACAGTGTCTCTGTTGCCGAATGCCTCGCCGTCCCCACAGTGTCTGTGTTGCCGAATGCCTCGCCGTCCCCACACTGTCTGTGTTGTCAAATGCCTCGCCGTCTCCACAGGGTCTGTGTTGCCGGATGTCTCGCCGTCCCCACAGTGTCTGTGTAGTCGAATGCCTCGCCGTCTCCACAGGGTCTGTGTTGTCGAATGCCTCACCATCTCCACTGTGTCTGTGACGTTGTCGAATGCTTCGCCGTCTCCACGGTGTCTGTGTTGTCGAATGCCTCGCAGTCTCCACGGTGTTTGTGTTGTCGAATGCCTCGCAGTCTCCACAGAGTCTGTGACACTGTCGAATGCCTCGCCGTCTCCACCGTGTCTGTGTTGTCAAATGCCTCACCGTCTCCACAGTGTCTGTGTTGTAGAATGCCTCGCCATCTCCACAGTGTCTGTGATGTTGTCGAATGCCTCACTGTTTCCACAGTGTCTGTGTTGTCGAATGCCTCACCGTCTCCACTGTGTCTGTGACGTTGTCGAATGCCTCACTGTCTCCACAGTGTCTGTGACGTTGTCGAATGCCTCACCGTTTCCACAGCGTCTGTGACGCTGTCGAATGCCATGCCTTCTCCACAGTGTCTGTGACGCTGTCGAATGCCTCACCGTCTCCACGGTGTCTGTGACGCTGTCGAATGCCTCGCTGTCTCCACGGTGTCTGTGACTCTGTCGAATGCCTCGCATTCTCTACAGTGTCTGTGACGCTGTCGAATGCCTCACCATCTCCACCGTGACTGTGACACTGTCGAATGCCTCACCGTCTCCACCGTGTCTGTGTTGTCAAATGCCTCACCGTCTCCACAGCAGCTGTGTTGTCGAATGCCGCACCATCTACACAGTGTCTGTGACTTTGTTGAATGCCTCACCATCTCCACAGTGTCTGTGATGTTGTTGAATGCCTCACTGTCTCCACAGTGTCTGTGTTGTCGAATGCCTCACAGTCTCCACCGAGTCTGTGACGCTGTCGAATGCCTCACCGTCTCCACAGTGTCTGTGTTGTCGAATTCCGCACCATCTCCACAGTGTCTGTGACGCTGTCGAATGCCTCACCGTCTCCACAGAGTCTGTGACGCGGTCTACTGCCTCACCGTCTCCACAGTGTCATGTACTCGAATGCCTCACCGTCTCCACAGCATCTGTGTTGTCGAATTCCGCACCATCTCCACAGTGTCTGTGACGCTGTCGAATGCCTCACCGTCTCCACAGAGTCTGTGACGCTGTCTACTGCCTCACCGTCTCCACAGTGTCTGTGTTGCCGAATGCCTCGCCGTCTCCACAGGGTCTGTATTGTCGAATGCCTTGCCGTCTCCACGGTGTATGTGTTGTCAAATGCCTCGCAGTCTCCACAGGGTCTGTGTTGTCGAATGCCTCACCATCTCCACTGTGTCTGTGACGTTGTCGAATGCATCACCGTCTCCACAGTGTCTGTGTTATTGTCGAATGCCTCACCGTCTCCACAGTGTCTGTGTTATTGTCGAATGCCTCACCGTCTGCACCTTGTCTGTGACGCTGTCGAATGCCTCACCGTCTCCACCGTGTCTGTGTTGTCAAATACCTGACAGTCTCCACAGTGTCTGTGACGTTGTCGAATGCCTCACCGTCTCCACCGTGTCTGTGTTGTCAAATGCCTCACTGTCTCCACTGTGTCTGTGACGTTGTCGAATGCCTCGCCGTCTCCACAGTGTCTGTGTTGTCGAATGCCTCGCCGTCTCCACACTGTCTGTGTTGTCGAATCCCTCATCGTCTCCACAGTGCCTATGATGTTGTCGAATGCCTCGCCGTCTCCACAGTGCCTGTGTTGTCGAATGCCTCCCCGTCTCCACAGTGTCTGTGTTGTCGAAAGTCTCTCCGTCTCCTCAGTGTCTGTGTTGTCGAATGCCTCAACGTCTCCACAGTGTCATGTAGTCGAATGCCTCACCGTCTCCACAGCATCTGTGTTGTCGAATGCCGCACCATCTCCACACTGTCTGTGACTTTGTTGAATGCCTCACCATCTCCACAGTGTCTGTGATGTTGTTGAATGCGTCAACGTCTCTACAGTGTCTGTGTTGTCGAATGCCTCACAGTCTCCACAGTGTCTGTGATGTTGTTGAATGCCTCACCGTCTCCACAGTGTCTGCGACTCTGTTGAATGCATCACCATCTCCACAGTGTCTGTGTTGTCGAAAGCTGCACCATCTCCACAGAGTCTGTGACGTTGTCGAATACCTCACCGTCTCCACAGTGTCTGTGTTGTCGAATGCCTCACAGTCTCCACAGAGTCTGTGACGCTGTCGAATGCCTCATCGTCTCCACAGTGTCTGTGTTTTTTAATGCCTCGCCGTCTGCACAGTGTCTGTGTTCTCGAATGCCTCGCCGTCTGCACAGTGTCTGTGTTCTCGAATGCCTCGCCGTCTCCACAGTGTCTGTGTTGTCGGATGGCTCGCCGTCTCCACAGTGTCTGTGTTGTCGGATGCCTCGCCGTCTACACAGTGTCTGTGTTGCTGGATGTCTCGCCGTCCCCACAGTGTCTGTGTTGTCGAATGGCTCGCCGTCCCCACAGTGTCTGTGTTGTCGAATGCCTCCCCGTCTCCACAGTGTCTGTGTTGTCGAATGCCTCGCGGTCACCACAGTGTCTGTGTTGTCCAATGCCTCCCCGTCTCCACAGTGTCTGTGTTGTCTGATGCCTTGCCGTCTCCACACTGTCTGTGTTGTCGAATTCCGCACCATCTCCACAGTGTCTGTGACGCTGTCGAATGCCTCACCGTCTCCACAGAGTCTGTGACGCTGTCTAATGCCTCACCGTCTCCACAGTGTCTGTGTTGCCGAATGCCTCGCCGTCTCCACAGGGTCTGTGTTGTCGAATGCCTCACCGTCTCCACCGTGTCTGTGATGCTGTCGAATGCCTCACCGTCTCCACCGTGTCTGTGTTGTCAAATGCCTCACCGTCTCCACAGTGTCTGTGACTTTGTCGAATGCCTCGCCGTCTCTACAGTGTCTGTGACGCTGTCAAATGCCTCACCGTCTCCACCGTGTCTGTGACGCTGTCGAATGCCTCACCGTCTCCACCGTGTCTGTGTTGTCAAATGCCTCACTGTCTCCACAGAGTCTGTGACGTTGTCGAATGCCTCGCCGTCTCCAGAGTGCCTATGATGTTGTCTAATGCCTCGCCGTCTCCACAATGCCTGTGTTGTCGAATGCCTCCCCGTCTCCACAGTGTCTGTGTTGTCGAAAGTCTCTCCGTCTCCTCAGTGTCTGTGTTGTTGAATGCCTTTCGGTCTCCACACTGTCTGTGTTGTCGAATGCCTCAACCTCTCTACAGTGTCATGTAGTCGAATGCCTCACCGTCTCCACAGCATCTGTGTTGTCGAATGCCTCACCGTCTCCACAGAGTCTGTGACGTTGTCGAATACCTCACCGTCTCCACAGTGTCTGTGTTCTCGAATGCCTCGCCGTCTGCACAGTGTCTCTGTTGCCGAATGCCTCGCCGTCCCCACAGTGTCTGTGTTGCCGAATGCCTCGCCGTCCCCACACTGTCTGTGTTGTCAAATGCCTCGCCGTCTCCACAGGGTCTGTGTTGCCGGATGTCTCGCCGTCCCCACAGTGTCTGTGTAGTCGAATGCCTCGCCGTCTCCACAGTGTCTGTATTGTCGAATGCCTTGCCGTCTCCACGGTGTATGTGTTGTCGAATGCCTCACAGTCTCCACAGGGTCTGTGTTGTCGAATGCCTCACCATCTCCACTGTGTCTGTGACGTTGTCGAATGCTTCGCCGTCTCCACGGTGTCTGTGTTGTCGAATGCCTCGCAGTCTCCACGGTGTTTGTGTTGTCTAATGCCTCGCAGTCTCCACAGAGTCTGTGACACTGTCGAATGCCTCGCCGTCTCCACCGTGTCTGTGTTGTCAAATGCCTCACCGTCTCCACAGTGTCTGTGTTGTAGATTGCCTCGCCATCTCCACAGTGTCTGTGACGTTGTCGAATGCCTCACTGTTTCCACAGTGTCTGTGTTGTCGAATGCCTCACCGTCTCCACAGTGTCTGTGACGTTGTCGAATGCCTCACCGTTTCCACAGCGTCTGTGACGCTGTCGAATGCCATGCCGTCTCCACAGTGTCTGTGACGCTGTCGAATGCCTCACCGTCTCCACGGTGTCTGTGACGCTGTCGAATGCCTCGCTGTCTCCACGGTGTCTGTGACTCTGTCGAATGCCTCGCATTCTCTACAGTGTCTGTGACGCTGTCAAATGCCTCACCATCTCCACCGTGACTGTGACACTGTCGAATGCCTCACCGTCTCCACCGTGTCTGTGTTGTCAAATGCCTCACCATCTCCACTGTGTCTGTGACGTTGTCGAATGCTTCGCCGTCTCCACGGTGTCTGTGTTGTCGAATGCCTCGCAGTCTCCACGGTGTTTGTGTTGTCGAATGCCTCGCAGTCTCCACAGAGTCTGTGACACTGTCGAATGCCTGACCGTCTCCACAGTGTCTGTGTTGTCAAATGCCTCGCCGTCTCCACGGTGTCTGTGTTGTTGAATGCCTTACGGTCTCCACACTGTCTGTGTTGTCGAATGCCTCAACGTCTCCACAGTGTCATGTAGTCGAAGGCCTCACCGTCTCCACAGCAGCTGTGTTGTCGAATGCCGCACCATCTACACAGTGTCTGTGACTTTGTTGAATGCCTCACCATCTCCACAGTGTCTGTGATGTTGTTGAATGCCTCACTGTCTCCACAGTGTCTGTGACGTTGTCGAATGCCTCACCATCTCCACAGTGTCTGTGACGTTGTCGAATGCCTCACTGTCTCCACAGTGTCTGTGTTGTCGAATGCCTCACAGTCTCCACCGAGTCTGTGACGCTGTCGAATGCCTCACCGTCTCCACAGGGTCTGTGTTGTCGAATGCCTCGCCGTCTGCACAGTGTCTGTGTTCTCGAATGCCTCGCCGTCTGCACAGTGTCTGTGTTGCCGAATGCCTCGCCGTCTCCACAGGGTAAGTGTTGTCGAATGACTCACCATCTCCACTGTGTCTGTGACGTTGTCGAATGCTTCGCCGTCTTCACAGTGTCTGTATTGTCGAATGCCTTGCCGTCTCCACGGTGTATGTGTTGTCGAATGCCTCACTGTCTCCACAGTGTCTGTGTTGTTGAATGCCTCACCGTCTCCACGGTGTCTGTGTTGTCGAATGCCTCACCGTCTCCACAGTCTCTGTGTTGTCGAATGCCTCGCCGCCTCCACAGTGTCTGTGACGTTGTCGAATGCCTCGCCGTCTCCACAGTGTCTGTGACGTCGAATGCCTCGCCGTCTCCACAGTGTCTGTGACGTAAAATGCCTGACCGTCCCCACAGCGTCTGTGTTGTCCAATGCCTCGCCGTCTCCACATAGTCTGTGTTGTCGTCAAATGCCTCGGCGTCTCCACAGTGTCTGCGTTGTCGAATGCCTCGACGTCTCCACAGTGTCTGTGACGGTGTTGAATGCCTCGCCGTCTCCACGGTGTCTGTGTTGTCGAATGCCTCGCCGTCTCCACAGTGTCTGTGTTATTGTCGAATGCCTCACTGTCTCCACAGAGTCTGTGACGTTGTCGAATGCCTCGCCGTCTCCACAGTGTCTGTGTTGTCGAATGCCTCGCCGTCTCCACACTGTCTGTGTTGTCGAATGCCTCACCGTCTCCAGAGTGCCTATGATGTTGTCGAATGCCACGCCGTCTCCACAATGCCTGTGTTGTCGAATACCTCACCGTCTCCACAGTGTCTGTGACGCTGTCTAATACCTCACCGTCTCCACAGTGTCTGTGACGCTGTCTAATACCTCACCGTCTCCACAGTGTCTGTGACATTTGTCGAATGCCTCACCGTCTCCACAGTGTCTGCGTTGTCCAATGCCTCGCCGTCTCCACAGTGTCTGCGTTGTCGAATGCCTCACCATCTCCACGGTGTCTGTGACGCTGTCGAATGCCTCGCTGTCTCCACGGTGTCTGTGACGCTGTCGAATGCCTCGCATTCTGTACAGTGTCTCTGTTGCCAAATGCCTCGCCGTCTCCACAGTGTCTGTGACGTTGTCGAATCCCTCACCATCTCCACAGTGTCTGTGTTGTCGAATGCCTCACCGTCTCCACAGTGTCTGTGTTGTCGACTGCCTCACTGTCTCCACAGTGTCTGTGACGTTGTCGAATGCCTCGCCGTCTCCACGGTGTCTGTGTTGTCGAATGCCTCGCTTTCTCCACAGTGTCTGTGTTGTCGAATGCCTCGCCGTCTCCAGAGTCTGTGTTGTCGAATGCCTCACCGTCTCCACAGTGTCTGTGTTGTCGAATGCCTCGCTGTCTCCACAGTGTCTGTGTTGTCGAATGCCTCACCGTCTCCACAGTGTCTGTGACGCTGTCTAATACCTCACCGTCTCCACAGTGTCTGTGACGCTGTCTAATACCTCACCGTCTCCACAGTGTCTGTGACGCTGTCTAATACCTCACCGTCTCCACAGTGTCTGTGTTGTCGAATGCCTCGCCGTCTCCACAGTGTCTGTGTTGTCAAATGCCTCACTGTCTCCACAGTGTCTGTGTTGTCGAATGCCTCACCGTCTCCACGGTGTCTGTGTTGTCGAATGCCTCACAGTCTCCACAGTGTCTGTGTTGTCCAATGCCTCACCACCTCCACATAGTCTGTGACGTTGTTGAATACCTCACCGTCTCCACAGTGTCTGTGTTGTCGAATGCCTCACCGTCTCCAGAGTTTCTGTGTTGTCGAATGCCTCGCCGTCTCCACAGAGTCTGTGTTATCGAATGCCTCGCCGTTCCCACGGTGTCTGTGAAGTTGTCGAATGCCTCACCGTCTCCACTGAGTCTGTGACGTTCTCCAATGCCTCACCGTCTCCACAGTGTCTGTGTTGTCCAATGCCTCGCCGTCTCCACAGTGTCCGCGTTGTCGAGTGCCTTGCCGTCTCCACGGTGTCTGTGTTGTCGAATACCTCACCGTCTCCAGTGTCTGTGACGTCTGTTACGTATCCCGTAACTGGATAACTTACCAGCAAAGATAGAGAGGTCCGTTGAAGTCTGATGTCACTATTTTCTAACGTTTTTATTTATAAAGGGTCCCAAAAGTAATGTTAATACTAATATTTAGATAATGCACGTCGTCAATACTCAATCTAAAATGCGGGTATAGTAATAATCATCATTAAGAAGTAATCTCGACTGTTGTCTATGGGATAATATATTGTCCGTTGGAAATATAAAAGTCACTCAGAAGCCTGCAGACTTTAGCTTTTCGGGGAATCGCTGGGTTTCACGTGTTTTAGAGGATTCGGTAAAAAAACGGAAAACTTGCCCGGGTCTTTAGGAAGTCACTCCGTAAAATCAGGGGAGCGTTGTTTCCCCGTTGTTAGTTCGAAGTCCTTCTCGGTATTATCAGCCACCCGCTCCCCAGTCAAAGGAGTTAGGAGCGCACGTGGCGTTGAGTTGCTTCCAGCCACGGGAGCACTGAGCAAGGGTCTCCTTCGGGTGCATTGCTGGCTTAGTGCCTCCTGCAGTCCGCTTTTATCTTGACTTGCAGAGTTGTAGATGTCCATCAAAGTAGGGTGATGCAATCCCCACCCCCACATTGCCCGAGGGTGTCCATGTCCATGGTAGCTGTCACGTAGCAGGGACACGCACGTCACTGAGGTGTCTCTAAGAACAATGGCCAAAACCATTGCATTGTCTCTCACTTCCGAGACCCAAATGAATAGTGATCTTGCGATTCTCCGGAAGGAGGGGGCTGCTCCCTCAGAGCTGGGGTACCTACATAACAACAGCGTCTGTGACGCTGTCAAATGCCTCACTGTCTCCACAGCGTCCGTGGCTTCGAATTCCTCACCGTCTCCACAGTGTCTGTTACTTTGTCGAATGCCTCACCGTCTCCACAGCGTCTGTGACGTCGAATTCCATACCTTCTCCACAGTGTCTGTTACTTTGTCGAATGCCCCACCGTCTCCAGAGTGTCTGTTACTTTGTCGAATGCCCCACCGTCTCCACAGTGTCTGTTACTTTGTCGAATGCCCCACCGTCTCCACAGTGTCTGTTACTTTGTCGAATGCCCCACCGTCTCCACAGTGTCTGTGACGTCGAATTCCATACCTTCTCCACAGTGTCTGTTACTTTGTCGAATGCCCCACCGTCTCCACAGTGTCTGTGACGTCAAATTCCATACCTTCTCCACAGTGTCTGTTACTTTGTCGAATGCCCCACCGTCTCCAGAGTGTCTGTTACTTTGTCGAATGCCCCACCGTCTCCACAGTGTCTGTTACTTTGTCGAATGCCCCACCGTCTCCACAGTATCTGTGACGTCGAATTCCATACCTTCTCCACAGTGTCTGTTACTTTGTCGAATGCCCCACCGTCCCCACAGTGTCTGTTACTTTGTCGAATGCCCCACCGTCTCCACAGTGTCTGTGACGTCGAATTCCATACCTTCTCCACAGTGTCTGTTACTTTGTCGAATGCCCCACCGTCTCCACAGTGTCTGTGACGTCGAATTCCATACCTTCTCCACAGTGTCTGTTACTTTGTCGAATGCCCCACCGTCTCCAGAGTGTGTGTTACTTTGTCGAATGCCCCACTGTCTCCAGAGTGTGTGTTACTTTGTCGAATGCCCCACCGTCTCCACAGTGTCTGTTACTTTGTCGAATGCCCCACCGTCTCCACAGTGTCTGTTACTTTGTCGAATGCCTCGCCATCTCCACAGTTTCTGTGACGTCGAATTCCACACCTTCTCCACAGTGTCTGTTACTTTGTCGATTTCCACACCGTCTCCAGAGTGTCTGTTACTTTGTCGAATGCCCCACCGTCTCCACAGTGTCTGTTACTTTGTCGAATGCCTCGCCGTCTCCACAGCGTCTGTGACGTCGAATGCCCCACCGTCTCCACAGTGTCTGTTACTTTGTCGAATGCCCCACCGTCTCCACAGTGTCTGTTACTTTGTCGAATGCCTCGCCGTCTCCACAGCGTCTGTGACGTCGAAATCCACACCTTCTCCACAGTGTCTGTTACTTTGTCGAATGCCCCACCGTCTCCACAGTGCCTGTTACTTTGTCGAATGCCTCGCCGTCTCCACAGCGTCTGTGACGTCGAATTCCACACCTTCTCCACAGTGTCTGTTACTTTGTCGAATGCCCCACTGTCTCCAGAGTGTCTGTTACTTTGTCGAATGCCTCACCGTCTCTACAGCGTCTTTGACGTCAAATTCCACACCTTCTCCACAGTGTCTGTTACTTTGTCGAATGCCCCACCGTCTCCACAGTGTCTGTTACTTTGTCGAATGCCTCGCCGTCTCCACAGAGTCTGTGTTGTCGTCGAATGCCTCGCCGTCTCCACAGTGTCTGTATTATCGAATGCCTCGCCGTTCCCACGGTGTCTGTGAAGTTGTCGAATGCCCCACCGTCTCCACAGTGTCTGTTACTTTGTCGAATGCCTCGCCGTCTCCACAGAGTCTGTGTTGTCGTCGAATGCCTCGCCGTCTCCACAGTGTCTGTGTTGTCGTCGAATGCCTCGCCGTCTCCACAGTGTCTGTGTTATCGAATGCCTCGCCGTTCCCACGGTGTCTGTGACGTTCTCAAATGCCTCACCGTCTCCACAGTGTCTCTGTTGTCGAATCCCTCACCGTCTCCACAGTGTCTCTGTTGTCCAATGCCTCGCCGTCTCCACAGTGTCTGCGTTGTCGAGTGCCTCGCCGTCTCCACAGTGTCTCTGTTGTCGAATGCCTCACCGCCTCCACAGTGTCTGTGTTGTCGAATGCCTCAGCATCTCCACAGTGTCTGTGTTGTCGAATGCCTCAGCGTCTCCACAGTGTCTGTGATGTTGTCGAGTGCCTCGCCGTCTCCACAGTGTCTCTGTTGTCCAATGCCTCACCGTCTCCACAGTGTCTGTGTTGTCGAATGCCTCAGCATCTCCACAGTGTCTGTGATGTTGTCGAATGCCTCACCGTCTCCACAGTCTGTGTTATTGTCGAATGCCTCAGTATTTCCACAGTGTCTGTGTTGTCGAATGCTTCGCAATCTCCACAGTGTCTGTGTTATTGTCGAATGCCTCAACGTCTCCACAGTGTGTGTGACGCTGTCGAATTCCTCACCGTCTGCACGGTGACTGTGACGCAGTCGAATGCCTCACCGTCTCCACAGTGTCTGTGACGTTGTCGAATGCCTCACTGTCTCCACAGTGTCTGTGTTGTCGAATGCCTCACCGTCTCCACAGTGTCTGTGTTGTCGAATGCCTCACCGTCTCCACAGTGTCTGTGTTGTCGAATGCCTCACCGTCTCCACAGTGTCTATTTTGTCGAATGCCTCACTGTCTCCACCGTGACTGTGACACTGTCGAATGCCTCACCGTCTCCACCGTGTCTGTGTTGTCAAATACCTCACTGTCTCCACAGTGTCTGTGACATTGTCGAATGCCTCGCCATCTCCACAGTGTCTGTTACTTTGTCGAATGCCCCACCGTCTCCACAGTGTCTGTGACGTCAAATTCCATACCTTCTCCACAGTGTCTGTTACTTTGTCGAATGCCCCACCGTCTCCAGAGTGTCTGTTACTTTGTCGAATGCCCCACCGTCTCCACAGTATCTGTGACGTCGAATTCCATACCTTCTCCACAGTGTCTGTTACTTTGTCGAATGCCCCACCGTCTCCACAGTGTCTGTTACTTTGTCGAATGCCCCACCGTCTCCACAGTGTCTGTGACGTCGAATTCCATACCTTCTCCACAGTGTCTGTTACTTTGTCGAATGCCCCACCGTCTCCACAGTGTCTGTGACGTCGAATTCCATACCTTCTCCACAGTGTCTGTTACTTTGTCGAATGCCCCACCGTCTCCAGAGTGTGTGTTACTTTGTCGAATGCCCCACTGTCTCCAGAGTGTGTGTTACTTTGTCGAATGCCACACCGTCTCCACAGTGTCTGTTACTTTGTCGAATGCCCCACCGTCTCCACAGTGTCTGTTACTTTGTCGAATGCCTCGCCATCTCCACAGCTTCTGTGACGTCGAATTCCACACCTTCTCCACAGTGTCTGTTACTTTGTCGATTTCCACACCGTCTCCAGAGTGTCTGTTACTTTGTCGAATGCCCCACCGTCTCCACAGTGTCTGTTACTTTGTCGAATGCCTCGCCGTCTCCACAGCGTCTGTGACGTCGAATGCCCCACCGTCTCCACAGTGTCTGTTACTTTGTCGAATGCCCCACCGTCTCCACAGTGTCTGTTACTTTGTCGAATGCCTCGCCGTCTCCACAGCGTCTGTGACGTCGAATTCCACACCTTCTCCACAGTGTCTGTTACTTTGTCGAATGCCCCACCGTCTCCACAGTGCCTGTTACTTTGTCGAATGCCTCGCCGTCTCCACAGCGTCTGTGACGTCGAATTCCACACCTTCTCCACAGTGTCTGTTACTTTGTCGAATGCCCCACTGTCTCCAGAGTGTCTGTTACTTTGTCGAATGCCTCACCGTCTCTACAGCGTCTTTGACGTCAAATTCCACACCTTCTCCACAGTGTCTGTTACTTTGTCGAATGCCCCACCGTCTCCACAGTGTCTGTTACTTTGTCGAATGCCTCGCCGTCTCCACAGAGTCTGTGTTGTCGTCGAATGCCTCGCCGTCTCCACAGTGTCTGTATTATCGAATGCCTCGCCGTTCCCACGGTGTCTGTGAAGTTGTCGAATGCCCCACCGTCTCCACAGTGTCTGTTACTTTGTCGAATGCCTCGCCGTCTCCACAGAGTCTGTGTTGTCGTCGAATGCCTCGCCGTCTCCACAGTGTCTGTGTTATCGAATGCCTCGCCGTTCCCACGGTGTCTGTGACGTTCTCAAATGCCTCACCGTCTCCACAGTGTCTCTGTTGTCGAATCCCTCACCGTCTCCACAGTGTCTCTGTTGTCCAATGCCTCGCCGTCTCCACAGTGTCTGCGTTGTCGAGTGCCTCGCCGTCTCCACAGTGTCTCTGTTGTCGAATGCCTCACCGCCTCCACAGTGTCTGTGTTGTCGAATGCCTCAGCATCTCCACAGTGTCTGTGTTGTCGAATGCCTCAGCGTCTCCACAGTGTCTGTGATGTTGTCGAGTGCCTCGCCGTCTCCACAGTGTCTCTGTTGTCCAATGCCTCACCGTCTCCACAGTGTCTGTGTTGTCGAATGCCTCACCGTCTCCACAGTCTGTGTTATTGTCGAATGCCTCAGTATTTCCACAGTGTCTGTGTTATTGTCGAATGCCTCAACGTCTCCACAGTGTGTGTGACGCTGTCGAATTCCTCACCGTCTGCACGGTGACTGTGACGCAGTCGAATGCCTCACCGTCTCCACAGTGTCTGTGACGTTGTCTAATGCCTCACCGTCTCCACAGTGTCTGTGTTGTCGAATGCCTCACCGTCTCCACAGTGTCTGTGTTGTCGAATGCCTCACCGTCTCCACTGTGTCTGTGACGCTGTCGAATGCCTCGCCATCTCCACGGAGTCTGTGACGCTGTCAAATGCCTCACCGTCTCCACAGTGTCTGTGACGTTGTCTAATGCCTCACCGTCTCCACAGTGTCTATTTTGTCGAATGCCTCACTGTCTCCACCGTGACTGTGACACTGTCGAATGCCTCACCGTCTCCACCGTGTCTGTGTTGTCAAATACCTCACTGTCTCCACAGTGTCTGTGACATTGTCGAATGCCTCGCCATCTCCACAGTGTCTGTGACGTTGTGGAATGCCTCGCCGTCTCCACGGTGTCTGTGTTGTCGAATGCTTCGCCGTCTCCACAGTGTCTGTGTTGTCGAATGCCTCACCGTCTCCACAGTGTCTGTGACGCTGTCTAATACCTCACCGTCTCCACAGTGTCTGTGTTGTCGAATGCCTCACCCTCTCCACAGTGTCTGTGACGTTGTCGAATGCCTCGCCGTCTCCACGGTGTCTGTGTTGTCGAATGCCTCGCCGTCTCCACAGTGTCTGTGTTATTGTCGAATGCCTCACCGTCTCCACAGTGTCTGTGTTGTCGAATTCCTCACCGTCTCCACAGTGTCTGTGTTGTCGAGTGCCTCGCCATCTCCACAGTGTCTGTGTTGTCGAATGCCTCACCGTCTGCACAGTGTCTGTGATGTTGTCGAATGCCTCGCCGTCTCCACAGTGTCTGTGTTGTCAAATGCCTCACTGTCTCCACAGTGTCTGTGTTGTCGAATGCCTCACCGTCTCCACGGTGTCTGTGTTGTCGAATGCCTCACAGTCTCCACAGTGTCTGTGTTGTCCAATGCCTCACCACCTCCACATAGTCTGTGACGTTGTTGAATACCTCACCGTCTCCACAGTGTCTGTGTTGTCGAATGCCTCACCGTCTCCAGAGTTTCTGTGTTGTCGAATGCCTCGCCGTCTCCACAGAGTCTGTGTTATCGAATGCCTCGCCGTTCCCACGGTGTCTGTGAAGTTGTCGAATGCCTCACCGTCTCCACTGAGTCTGTGACGTTCTCCAATGCCTCACCGTCTCCACAGTGTCTGTGTTGTCCAATGCCTCGCCGTCTCCACAGTGTCCGCGTTGTCGAGTGCCTTGCCGTCTCCACGGTGTCTGTGTTGTCGAATACCTCACCGTCTCCAGTGTCTGTGACGTCTGTTACGTATCCCGTAACTGGATAACTTACCAGCAAAGATAGAGAGGTCCGTTGAAGTCTGATGTCACTATTTTCTAACGTTTTTATTTATAAAGGGTCCCAAAAGTAATGTTAATACTAATATTTAGATAATGCACGTCGTCAATACTCAATCTAAAATGCGGGTATAGTAATAATCATCATTAAGAAGTAATCTCGACTGTTGTCTATGGGATAATATATTGTCCGTTGGAAATATAAAAGTCACTCAGAAGCCTGCAGACTTTAGCTTTTTGGGGAATCGCTGGGTTTCACGTGTTTTAGAGGATTCGGTAAAAAAACGGAAAACTTGCCCGGGTCTTTAGGAAGTCACTCCGTAAAATCAGGGGAGCATTGTTTCCCCGTTGTTAGTTCGAAGTCCTTCTCGGTATTATCAGCCACCCGCTCCCCAGTCAAAGGAGTTCGGAGCGCACGTGGCGTTGAGTTGCTTCCAGCCACGGGAGCACTGAGCGAGGGTCTCCTTCGGGTGCATTGCTGGCTTAGTGCCTCCTGCAGTCCGCTTTTATCTTGACTTGTAGAGTTGTAGATGTCCATCAAAGTAGGGTGATGCAATCCTCACCCCCACCTTGCCCGAGGGTGTCCATGTCCATGGTAGCTGTCACGTAGCAGGGGCATGCACGTCACTGAGGTGTCTCTAAGAACAATGGCCAAAACCATTGCAATGTCTCTCACTTCCGAGACCCAAATGAATAGTGATCTTGCGATTCTCCGGAAGGAGGGGTCTGCTCCCGCTCCTTCTGCCCCTCAGAGCTGGGGTACCTTCATAACAACAGCGTCTGTGACGCTGTCGAATGCCTCACTGTCTCCACAGCGTCCGTGGCTTCGAATTCCTCACCGTCTCCACAGTCTGTTACTTTGTCGAATGCCTCACCGTCTCCACAGCGTCTGTGACGTCGAATTCCATACCTTCTCCACAGTGTCTGTTACTTTGTCGAATGCCCCACCGTCTCCAGAGTGTCTGTTACTTTGTCGAATGCCCCACCGTCTCCACAGTGTCTGTTACTTTGTCAAATGCCCCACCGTCTCCACAGCGTCTGTTACTTTGTCGAATGCCTCGCCGTCTCCACAGCTTCTGTGACGTCGAATTCCACACCTTCTCCACAGTGTCTGTTACTTTGTCGAATTCCCCAACGTCTCCACGGTGTCTGTTTCTTTGTCGAATGCCCCACCATCTCCACAGTGTCTGTTACTTTGTCGAATGCCCCACCGTCTCCACAGTGTCTGTTACTTTGTCGAATGCCCCACCGTCTCCACAGTGTCTGTTACTTTGTCGAATGCCCCACCGTCTCCACAGTGTCTGTTACTTTGTCGAATGCCCCACCGTCGCCACAGTGTCTGTTACTTTGTCGAATGCCCCACCGTCTCCACAGTGTCTGTTACTTTGTCGAATGCCTGACCGTCTCTATGATGTCTGCTCTTGGGACGGGTCTTACATTCCAGGATTTGGGCCGAGCCCAGCTCTGTCAGGACGCGAGCCTGCTCTCAGTTCTGTGAAGATAAAAGTTGAGTTGCATTTGTCATACGTACATTGAAATGCTGAGACCTATGGTGAAATGCAGCGTTCCGCGGCAACGACCAACAGAGTGCGAGGATGTGCTGGGGGCACGTGTTGCTGTGCTCCGAGCATCAAGGTAGCTCGCCCCCAATTCACTAACCTTAACCTGTGTCCCTTTCCGGCATGTGGGAACCCAACTGGAAATCCATGGGTTACAGGGCCAACGTGGAAACCCATTTCAGTCAGCGGGAGTGGGGAGGGATTCGAACCTGGTTCGCTGACGCTGCAAAGCGTTGTGTTAATTGCCACATTACCAATTCTCTGCTCTCTCTCCACCTCCCTCCATAAAACTTTACCGAAGTACAAGAGATCCTGCAGATGCTGGAAATCCAGTCTGGGAATTGTTAAATGCTTATTTCCCTCCACAGATGCAGCCTGACCTGCTGAGTTCCTCCAGCATTTTGTGCATGCTAACTTTGAGGTGTTCCCATTATCCTTCCTTCCTTACAGTATCTGATTGCTACTGTGTCCCTGCCTATTACCCTCCATCCTCTATCTCCACTTCTGCAATTTCATCTACCCCCCCCCCCACCCCATTTTCACCAACACTTTCACCCCTCCCCCTTTGTTCGGAGAAATTTGCTATGTCACCAAAGACGGAGAAAATTCCACAGCTTAATGGCGGGGATCATTTTGATGCGTACAGGAGTGAGGTAGATCAACTGGTTGAGGGGTGTCACAACAGCAACCTCACACTCAGCATCAGCAAGACCAGCGAATCGATTGTGGCTTCAGGAAGGGAAATCGAGGGAAACACACACCAGTCCTCACTGAGGGAAGGGAAAGGGTGAGCAGATTCTAGTCCCTGGGTCTCTGAAGGTCTACCCTGGGCTCGCCATATTGATGCAATTACAAAGAAGGCACGACAGCAGCTACATTTCATTAGGGGTTGCTGTGTCACTAAAGACTCTACAGAGACACCATGGGGAGCATTTGGCCAGGCTGCATCCCCGTCTGGTGTGGAGGCTCCAGTGCCCAGGATTGAAAGAGGCTTCAAACGTTTGCAAGCTCAGACGGCTCCGTCACGGGCTCAACCCTCGAGGACACCTTCAGGAGATGGTGCCTCAAGAATCCAACACCATTCACCATCTGGGGCATGCCCTCTTCTCACTGTTGCCATCAACGAGCCTAAAAGCACACACACACACGATGATTCAGAATCAGCTTCTCCCCCCCCCCCCGTCAGATTTCTGAACAGTCCATAAACCCATGAGCTCCACCTCACCACTCCTTTCTTATTTGTACTATTTATTTATTTTGTTAGTGTGTCGGGGTGAAGGTGCGTCTCTACCAAAGGAGGTGTGAGATGTTCCTTCCCTCCGCGAGCCTGCAGGTCCCCCTTGCTTTGCCCCCGATCATGGTCGTACGAGCAGCCGGTGCAGATCACGTCCTGATTACGCGACAACTGACGCCAGGGTGACAATCTCTGAAGAGTATTGATAAAGGCTGGGGGGGGGGGGTCACCTGTCTTGTAAAGACACTGCCCAGAAGAAGACAATGGCAAACCACTTGTGGGGAAAAATTTGCCAAGAACAATCATGGTCATGATCACCCACGTCATACGACACGGCACTTAACAAATTATTTTGTAAGTTACTGTAATTTTATGTCTTTGCACTGTACTGCTACTGCAGAACGAAAAATGTCATGTCTGTCCGTAGAGATAAAAAATCTGATTCCCTTCTCTTACCTGGTTGCACCATCCCTTCATAATCTGTCTGACCTACCTCTGTCCCCCGACTCCACCCCTCCCTTCCCCAACTGCCCATCACCATCTTACATCGGCATCTTGGTTGGCATGGGTGAGTTAATTGCTATTTGGGAAAAGCATGCAAGGAGCACTGTCAAAAGCACAGGACAAGCCAGGGTTTACCACACAGGTTCCAGGAATGGCTTGCTGATGATGGGAGACCTGTCTGGTCTTTCGCAGAAGAGGAGATCTTGTTGAAATCCTAGAAAGTATGGGGAGAATACATCCCCCATCTGAGGTCGAAACCCTAGAGAGGGAAGATACGGGGAGATTGTGTGCCCCAACAGGGGTCGAAACCCTAGACCGGGTAGATTTAGGGAGAGTGTGTTTCCCAACAGCAGTCAAAATCCTGGACAGGGTGGATGCGGGAGGGTGGGTTCCCCAGCTGGGGAGGCTGGGATTAGGGGGTCACAGTCTCGGGATAAAGTATCAGAGTGGTGATGGTGGATAATCCCTTCCCTCAGAGGGTGGGGAATCTCCAGAATTCTTTCCTCAGAGGCTTGGTTGGTCAATCACATCGGGATAGGGATTGTTTCTGGATGTTAAGAATTGGGACAGCTGAGCAGCCTGCCTCTGCTCCTTTTTCTTTGACCATGACAGCCTTTCTCTGAAGAAGGTGAAGGATGGAGTGGAAGTGCGGAAGGGGGAGGCAGGGAGGGAGAGAGACCTGTAATTCCACCCCCAGTTTCTAATTTGGAGCCAGTGTTTTCCAACACCCAGGATGATGTCAGGAAGGAGAAGTGGCGCGATGACTGCTGGGAAATGTAGTCTTTTTTTTCTGTCAGGCTCCTCCTGCTGGTTGCACGTGAGTAATGGTAAGTTTCCCGGAGCCGGCCTCTCGCGCATGCGCACTGGTGATTTCCCGGGGTGGGGCGGCGGCGGTGGTTACGCATGCGTAGTGGTGATTTTGGCGGGGGGGGGGCTGAGCCGGTTGGTTACGCATGCGTAGTGGTGATTTTATGGGTCTGAGCCGGTTGGTTACGCATGCGCGGTGGTGGTGCGTACCGGCCGAGACGGTGAGGAGTCGAGTTGGGAGGAGATGGCGGGGGGCGGATCGTGGTCGGCGGCGGTGCTCCAACTCCTGAAGAGGATGAATTCATTCCACTCGCAGGGTTGTGCATTTTGTCGCCCCTCCTGCACCAGCCCTGATGCAATGCTTTTCTCTTAGCCCCCGCCTAATAATTGTTGCCAAAAAAAGAGGGTATAAAGGTCGCAACAGCAAACTTTTGTTTGCGCTGGGAGTTGGGATTCCTGGGTGAGGGAGCGCCGTGAGGAGGGAGCTCCGTGCCGGCGGGTGGGTGCGCTGGGGGGACGGGGGTGGTGTGGCGCGGGTCGTTGGGTGAAAGTGAGGGAGCGCCGCCGGTGGGTCGGACGTGGTGAAGTGGGGAGGCAGTGAGGGAGCGTCGCCGGTGGGTCGGACGGGGTGAAGTGGGGAGAGGCAGTGAGGGAGCGTCGCTGGTGGGTCGGATGTGGTGGTGGGGAGATGCAGTGAGGGAGCGTCGCCGGTGGGTCGGACGGGGTGAAGTGGGGAGAGACCGTGAGGGAGCGCCGCCAGTGGGTCGGACGGGGTGAAGTGGGGAGGCTGTGAGGGAGCGCCGCCGGTGGGTCGGACAGGGTGAAGTGAGGGAGCACACCGTGGAGGGGAGGGGGGGTTTACACCTGCACTTCCCAAGCCTTGCCATTGACCTCCCTCCCTCCTCACCGCAGGGTCATCCAAGAGTTCCTGCAGGCCGCTGTACGTGGCAGGCCAGCAGGTCGGGCTGGTGCCGCCCCGGGTCTCCGCCCACCTCACCGACTACCCCGACGTCTTCCAGCCGTCCCGGAGCGAGCTGGGGCCGGTGGAGCTGTGCGCCGGGCTCTCCACCTACGAAGAGCGATCCTGCGCCCTCCGCCGCGTCCTGGAGCACTGGAAGAGCCTGCAGCTCTTCGACTGCCTCCGCGGCTGGAGAGATGAGGTGAGGCCACTCGGTCAGAGGGACACCCTTGCTGGGCGTCTTGAGGTTTACATCCAACTGGCCCACAATGTTAACCCAAGATCAATCTAACCCTCCCCTCCCACAGAGCCCTCCATTTCTCTATCATCCATCTGCCTAATATTTTCTTAACTGGTCCTAATCTCTACCATCACCCCTGGCAGCACATTTCAGACATTTACCACTCTCTGTGTAAAAAAAACTCTGACAGCCCCCACCCCACACTTCCTTCTAATACCTTAAAATTATATCCAAGTGCTGGAGGAACTCAGCAGGCCAGGCAACATCTATTGGGGGAAAACCTTCAGCAGGACTTGAAATTATTTCCATTTTGTTTCGCCAGTCACGCTCTGGGACAGATCTCTGGCTATCCATCGTCTCTGCCTCTATCAAGTCACCTCTCATCGTCCCTCGCTCCACAGAGAAAAGGCCCCAGCTCGCTCAACCTCACCTCGTAAAACATGCTCTCTAAACCAGGCAAATCTCCTCTGCACCCTCTCTGAAGCTTCCACATCCTTCCTATAATGAGGTGACCAGAACTGTGCACATCACTGCAAGTGTGGTCTAACCAAGACATTATCTCACAGCTCTTCAATGCAACCCCCACCACCCCACGCGATTAATGAAGGCCAACACCACACACCTTCTTAACCACTCAATCAACATGTGCTGTAACATTGATTTGAACTCCAAGGTCCCTCCATCCCTCCACATTGCTAAGAATCCTGCCATCAACCCTGTATTCGGCCATCAAATTCGACTTTCCGCAGTGAATCACTTCACGCTCTACCGGGTGCATTTGCCAATGCTCTGCCCATCTCGGCATCCTGTCAGTGTCCCGTTGTAAGCCATGACAGTCTTCTCCACTGTCCACAGCTCCAAGCTGGTGGAGAGGGAGATAGGGCATTGAGGAGGGAGTGCTGTTGGAGGGGCAGGCACTCCAGTTGGGTTTGGAGGGGAACACCCCCACTCTCTAATGCTCCTGTCTCTGTGCTTTGGCAGAGTTATGATGTGATGCCCAGGTTCTGTGACCCACCCCTTCTGCAGCTGGAGCGGTCGGCAGCCAGTGAGTCTTTGACATGCTGTGGGGGGGAGTGGGGTGGGAAGAGTGTGTCTCCTCTGTGTCTCTCCCCCGTGTGATAATGCTCTCCCTCCCCTGTGTTTGTGTTCATGTGCAGTCGAGGGGTGTGTGTGTGTGAGAGAGAGCAGGCCTGCACCTGTGTGCGGATAGGTGCCCTGAGTACACGACAGCCCGTCTGGCGTGACGATATGAGCGAATGGGCTCTCTGGGGGTGGGGGGGAGGAGGTGGGAGTGAGACTGAATCCCTGAACCCTCAGCTCGATCTCATCCCGCCAGGTTTGTTTGGGATAAAGACCTACGGGGTCCACGTGAACGGATTCACCCGTCTGCCAGACGGGGAGATGGCCATGTGGGTGGGCAGACGGGCCCACTCCAAGCCCACCTTCCCTGGAATGCTGGATAACCTGGTAAGGAATGGAGAGTGATCCTGGGATTGACGGGAATGTTCCTGGCCGGAGTTTAGAAGAATGGGGGGGGGGGGAGGGGAGGTAATCTCATTGAAACCAATCGAGTATTGAAAGGCCAAGATAGAGTGGACGTGGAGAGGATGTTTCCACTCACGGGGGAGTCTAGGACCAGAGGACACAGCCTCGGAATACAAGGACGTCCCTTTAGAACAGAGATGAGGTTTTTTATCCAGAGGGAGGAGAATCTGTGGAATTCATTGCCACAAACGGCTGTGGAGGTTGAGTCACTGGGTAAATTTAAATTGTTTGTTGATAGGTTACAGGGAGAAGTAAATAAACAAAAGTAAATAATACAGGGATAATAAAACAACCATGGTGCAGCAGACTTGGTGGCCTAATTCTGCCTGCAGCCCCCACCCCACCCTCGGAAACAGGACCCACACTCACCGGTTGTCCATCGCTCTGTGTCGCTCCCCCCCCCCACCCAGGTGCGGGGTCACCTACCACTGCATTTGTATATCCAGGCCACTGGGGTCACTCCGGGCAGTCTAGTGTTGTCCCCTCTGGGCGATCGCAGCTTCCTCAGACTGACCTCTCCGTCCTGGGCAGGCAGCGGGCGGACTGGCAGCTGGCTTGGGCGTGAAGGAGACCCTGGTGAAGGAGTGCGAGGAGGAGGCGTCCATCCCAGAGTCCATCTCCAGCAGGGCCAGGCCCGTCGGCAGTGTCAGGTAAGGCCTGATCTGTTGGCTCCCTTCCTTGGGGTTTTTGGAGGGTGGGGAGCAGCCAGGCCATTCAGCCCCCCTCCCCGGACGTGTTGAGGGGAACTGGTATTGGTTTAATATTGTCACACATACCGTACAGTGAAAAGCTCCTCTTCCATACAGATCAGATCACTACACAGGCAGATGGAAGTGAAACAATAACAATGCGGAATAAAGTGTAATGGTTACAGAGAATCTGCGGGCAGACACACGGATCTTTGCCGGCTGCTTTCCTGAGGCAGCGGGAAGTCTGTGGAGGGGAGGCTGGTTTCCGTGATGTGCTGAGCTGTGTCCATGCCCACTGAAGCCCTGACGAAGGGTCTCGGGCCGAAACATTCCCCTCCCAGATGCTTCCTGGCCTGCTGAGCTCCTCCAGAGTTTTGAGTGTGTGCTGCTTTGGATTCCCAGCTTCTGCAGAATCTAAAGAGCAAACACAAGGGAGTCTGCAGGTGCTGGAAATTCAAACAACAACACACACAAAATGCGGGTGGAACACAGCAGGCCAGGCAACGTCTATAGGGAGAAGCGCTGTCGACGTTTCGGGCCGAGACCCTTCATCAGGACTAACCAAAAGGAAAGATAGTAAGGATTTGAAAGTAGTGAGGGGAGGGGGAAATGCAAAATGATAGGAGACCGGAGGGGGTGGGATGAAGCTAAGAGCTGGAAAGGTGATTGGCGAAAGTGATACAGAGCTGGAGAAGGGAAAGGATCATGGGACGGGAGGCCTCGGGAGAAAGAAAGGAGGGGGGGGAGCACCAGAGGGAGATGGAGAAAAGGCAAACATCTAAATATGTCAGGGATGGGGTAAGCAGGGGAGGAGGGGCATTAACGGAAGTTAGAGAAGTCAATGTTCATGCCATCAGGTTGGAGGCTACCCAGCCGGTATATAAGGTGTTGTTCCTCCAACCTGAGTTTGGATTCATTTTGACAATAGGGGAGGCTCGTGTCTCTGACTCTCTGCCGTCTCGGGCAGAACGTTTGCCATACCGAGCTGGGCGCAGCCGGATAGGATGTGTTGGGGGGGCGGGGGGGTGGAGATATTTAGAAGGAAATTCTGAAACCCGGGTCCACAGTCACTGAGATTTGGGGGAGCAGCCGCGAGGTGGGGGTCTCAGGCGAGTCACCTCCCACTCATGGCTTCTCCCTCTTCCTCGGACGGCAGTTACACCTACGAAGATGAGCGAGGCATCTTTCCCGAGTGCCAGTTTGTCTACGACCTGGAGGTCCCTGCAGACCTGGTGCCGCAGGTGAAAGACGGAGAGGTGCTGGAATTCTACCTCTGGCCTCTGGAGCAAGTAAGTGGGGTTGAAATTCTCTCTCAGGACCACACTCCCAACCCCCCCCACCCCATCATTCATCTTTCCCCTTCATCCCCATTCTCCTCATAACCCTAGACCTCCTTACCAATCAAGAATGTGTCAATTTCTGTGAATCCCACAGCCATCTGTGGCAACAGGTCCCACAGAAACACCACCCTCTAGCTAAAGAAATGCCTCCTCATCCCTCTCTGCCCTCTGGTTCTAGGCTCCCCCACTGTTGGAAACATCCTCTCCATGTCCAACCTATCGTGGCCTTTCAATATTCAGTAGACTTCAATGAGATTGCCCCTCCCTTCCCAGCCGCTGTTCCAATTGACCTTGTGTCCAACATTTCCAATGACAGCTTGTTCCACGCTCTTGCCACCCTCTGTGTGAAATTCCCCTTAAACATTTCAGCTTCTGCCTTAAATCTAAGACCTCTAGTTCTCGTCTTGCCCATTCCGAGGGGGGAGAAGTCTTTCTAGATTCACCTTAACCCTTCGTAGTTCTGTTTACCCGTCTAAGATTCTAATTCTGCTCCTGAGGTCTCTCCTCACTCTCCTGAACTCCTGAGAAAGTCCTGCTGGAGCTCTTGGGGAGGGTTTAAATTAATTCGGCAACGGGGATAGACAGGCAGGGCTGAGGATGGGGCAGTTGGTGCACAAGCTGAGGCAGTGTGATGAGGGACAGAGGAAGGACAGGCAGATGATGGGGCAAAATTGCTGTCGGTGGGCTGGGTTGAGGTGTAACGGGACAAAATCGAAAAGGGTGACGTGACCAATACAGGACTGAAGGTGTTACACGCAGTGTACAAAGTAAGTTAAAGATTGACAGGCATTTCTGGAAGAGGGTCATAGTTGGGAGCTTAACATCCCAGGATACCCACTGTATGGAAAGGACAGGCATGGCGTCACTCTGGTAGTTTAAAAAGAAGATTAAATCAAATCCTTAGAAATGATGTGATCAGAAGATCCAGAATTCCTCTGGGTAGAGTTAAGAAACTGCAAGGCTATCAAGATCATGATGGAAGTTATACACAGGCCTCCAAACAGTGGCCAGGATGTGGGCTGACCCACAGTACAATGGGAGACGAAAATGCATGTCAAAAGGGCAACGTTAGGATAGCCTATGGGGATTCCAATATGCATGTGGATTGGGAAAATCAAGTTGGTGCTGGATCCCAGGAGAGGGAATTTGTAGAATGCCGACAAGACATTGTGACAGTGAGTATAGGAATAGAGTGAGGTGGGGGATAAATGCGTGGCTGAGGGGTTGGAGCAGGGGGCAGGGATTCAGATTTCTGGATCATTGGGGATTCTTTTGGGGCAGGAGTGACCTGTACAAAATCGACGGGTTGCACTGGAATCCCGGGGGACTGATATCCTGGCAGGGAGGTTTGCTAAGGTTACTGGGCAGAGTTTAAACTAGAACTGTTGGGGGGTGGGAACCGGACTGAAGAGATGGAGGAAGGGACGGTTGGCTCACAAATAGAGAAAGCTTGGAGACAGTGCAAGAGGAAGGATAGGCAGGTGATAGAGAAGGGATGCGCCCAGACCGATGGTTTGAGATGTGTCTATTTTAAGGCAGGAAGCTTAGAGCGGATGAGCTTAGAGCGTGGATCAGCACTTGGAGCTTCGATGTTGTGGCCATTACAGAAACTTGGATGGCTCAGGGACAGGAATGGTTCCTTCCAGTGCCAGGCTTTAGGTGTTTCAGAAACGACAGGGAGGGAGGCAAAAGAGGTGGGGGCGTGGCACTGTTGATCAGAGATAGTGTCACGGCTGCAGAAAAGGAAGTCATGGAGGGGTTGTCTACCGAGTCTCTGTGGGTGGAAGTTAGAAACAGGAAGGGGTCAAGAACTCTACTGGGTGTTTTTTATATAGACCACCCAATAGTAACAGGGACATTGAGGAGCAGATAGGGAGATAAGATTCTGGTAAAGTTTAATAATAACAAGGTTGTCATGGTGGGAGATTTTAATTTCCTAACTATTGATTGGTATCTCCCTAGAGCAGGGGGTTTAGATGGGGTGGAGTTTATTAGGTGTGTTCAGGAAGGTTTCCTGACACAATATGTTGACAAGCCTACAAGAGGAGAAGCTGTACTTGATTTGGTATTGGGAAATTAACCCGGTCAGGTGTCAGATCTCTCAGTGGGAGAGCATTTTGGAGATGGTGATCACAACTGTGTCTCCTTTACCATGGCATTGGAGAGGGATCGGAACAGACAAGATAGTAAAGCGTTTAATTGGAGTAAGGGGAAATATGAGGCTATCAGGCAGGAACTTGGAAGCATAAATTGGAAACAGATGTTCAGGGAAATATGCGGCAGAATTGTGACAAATGTTCAGGGGACGTTCTGTGTAGATACGTTCCAGTGAGACGGAAGGGCTGGTAGGGTACAGGAACCGTGGTGTACAAAGGCTGTTGAAAATCTAGTCTTGGTGAAAAGAAATGCACACAGAAGCACCTTAGTCTTCTGGATTAGCCTCCCATGAGGGACTTTGACAAACAGCTTACTAAAATTCATGTAGACAACACCCTCATCAGTCTCTCTCGTCACATTGTCAAAAAACTCAATCTTAAGTTGGTAAAGCACACAAAGTACACTGCAGATGCTGTGGTCAAATCAACACGCTGGAGGAACTCAGCAGGTCGGGCAGCATCCGGAAATGAGCAGCCAACATTTCGGGTCGAGACCCTTCGTCAGGACTGGAGGGAGGGGGCAGGGCCCCTATAAAGAAGGTGGGGGGAGGGTGGGAACGAGAAGGCTGGTAGGCGCCAGGTGACAAACCAGTAAGGGGAAAGATCAAGGGGTGAGGGAGGGGAAAGGCTGGAAAGGTGAAGAAGGAATGTAAGGGGAAAGTACTATGGGTAGTAGTAGGAGGCAGAACCATGAGAGAGGTGATAGGCTGCTGGAGGAGGAGGAGGAGGCAGAGTGAAAGTGGGATGGGGGAAGGGAGAGGGAGGGAACTACCGGAAGTTGGAGAATTCGATGTTCATGGGAGTGAGGTTGGAACAGGAGGAGTGGTGAAGTTGAGACTGTTGATGTCTCGGTGACAGTTGGAGATGAAAAGATCGACTGCAGGTAGAAGGCCCGGTGGGAGTGTCCAGGAGGAGGAGGAAACTTCAGGTAATTCCCTCTCCTCCTTCCCCCATCCCACTTCCACTCTGCCCCTCCTCTTCTAGCTGCCTATCACCTCTCTCATGATTCTGCCTCCTTCTACTACCCATAGTACTTTCCCCTTACATTCTTTCTTCACCCCTCCGGCCTATCCCCTCCCTGCTTCCTCTCCCCCACCCCTTGATCTTTCCTCTGATTGGTTTCTCACCTGGCACCTTCCACCCTATCCCCACCTTCTTCAGTCCTGATGAAGGGTCTCGGCCCGAAACGTTGACTGCTCGTTTCCACGGATGCTGCCCGACCTGCTGAGTTCCTCCAGCGAGTTGTACGTGTTGGTGAGGTGTGACCTGCCCCAAGGCCTTGTTGGCTCTCCCTAATTAGGCCATGAGTTTCCAAATGCTCACATATCCTGTCCCCCAAAATTTTCTCCAGCAATTTCCCTACAACCTACATGAGGTTCACTGATCTATAGCTCCCAGGATTTTCCATTGTTCCCTTCTTAAGGGAACTTGGAAGCATAAATTGTAAACAGATATACTCAGGGAAATGTATGGAAGAAATATGGCAAGTGTTCAGGGGATATTTGTGTGACATTTTGAGCAGATACATTCCAATGAGACAGGGAAAGGATGGTAGGGTACAGGAACCGTGGTGTACAAAGGCTGTTGAAAATCTGGTCAAGAGGAGGAGCTTATGAAAGGGTAACAAACTATGTAATAATAAAGATCAAGATTATAAGGCTAGCAGGAAGGAGCTTAAGAATGAAATAATGAGAGCCAGAAGGGGCCATGAGAAGGCCTTGGTGAGCAGAATTAAAGAAAACCCCAAGGCATTCTACAAGTATTTGCAGAGCAAGAGGATAAGATGTGAGCCAATAGGACCAATCAAGTGTGACAGAGGAACTGGAGGAGATAGCAGAGGTACTTAATGAATACTTTGCTTCAGTAGTCACTATGGAAAAGGATCTTGGTGAACTTACAGCAGTTTGAAAATCTTGTGTATACAGACATTAAGAAAGAGGATGTGCTGGAGCTTTTGGAAAGCATCAAGTTGGATAAGTCACTGGGACCAGATGAAATGTAACTTAGGTTACTGCGGGAGGCGAGGAAGGAGATTGCTGAGTCTCTGGCGATGATCGTTGCATCATCAATGGGGACAGGAGAGGTTTTGGAGGGTTGCAGATGTTGTTCCCTTAATCAAGAAAGGGAGTAGAGATAGCCCAGGAAATTATAGGCCAGAGGCTTACTTCAGTGGTTGGTAAGTTGATGGAGAAGATCCTGAGAGGCAGGATTTATGAACATTTGGAGAGGCATAATATGAATAGGAATTGTCAGCATGGCTTTGTCAAAGGCCTGATTGAATTTTTTGAGGATGTAACTAAATATGTTGATGAAGGTAGTGCAGTAGATGTAATGCATATGGATTTCAGCAAGGCATTTGATAAGGTACCCCATGCATGGCTTATTGAGAAAGTAAGGAGGCATGGGATCCAAGGGCACTTTGCTTTGTGGATCCAGAATTGGCTTGTCCACTGAAGGCAAAGAATGATTGTAGGCAGGTCATATTCTGCATGGAAGTTAGTCACCAGTTAAGTGCCTCAGGGACCCCTACTCTTCATGATTTTTGTAAATGACCTGGAGGAGGAAGTGGAGGGATGGATTAGTAAATCTGATGACACAAAGTTTGAGGGTGTTGTGGATAGTGTGGAGGGCTGTCAGAGATTACAGCAGGACATCGATAGGATGCAAAACTGGGCTGAGAAGTGGCAGATAGAGTTCAACCCAGATAAGTCTGATGTGGTTCAATTTGGTAGGTCAAATACGATGGCATATTTGATTAATATGCCATCATATTAATGGTAAGACTCTTGGCAGTGTGGAAGATCAGAGGGATCTTGGGGTCTGAGTCAATAGACAATAGGTGCAGAAGTAGACCATTCAGCCCTTTGAGCCTGCGCTATTCTGAGATCATGGCTGTTAACAATACCCAGTTCCTGCCTTGTCCCCATATCCCTTGATTCCCCTATCCATAAAATACCTATCTAGCTCCTTCTTGAAAGCATCCAGAGAATTGGCCTCCACTACCTTCTGAGGCAGTGCATTCCAGACCCCACAACTCTCTGGGAGAAGTTTTTCCTTAACTCCGTCCTAAATGACCTACCCCTTATTCTCAAACCATGCCCTCTGGTACTGGATTCTCCCAGCATCTGGAACATACTTCCTGCCTCTGTCTTGTCCAATCCCTTAATAATCTTATATGTTGCAATCAGATCCCCTCTCAATCTCCTTAATTCCAGCGTGTACAAGCCCAGTCTCTCCAACCTCTCTGCGTAAGACAGTCCTAACATCCCAGGAATTAACCTCGTGAATCTACGCTGCACTTCCTCTACAGCCAGGATGTCCTTCCTTAACCCTGGAGACCAAAACTGTACACAATACTCCAGGTGTAGTCTCACCAGGGCCCTGTACAAATGCAAGACAATGTCCTTGCTCTTGTACTCAATTCCCTTTGTAATAAAGGCCAAAATTCAATTAGCCTTCTTCACTGCCTGCTGCACTTGCTCATTCACCTTCAGTGACTGATGAACAAGGACTCCTCGATCTCTTTGTATTTCTCCCTTACCTAACTCTACACTGTTCAGATAATAATCTGCCTTCCTGTTCTTACTCCCAAAGTGGATAACCTCACACTTATTCACATTAAACGTCATCTGCCAAGTATCTGCCCACTCACCCAGCCTATCCAAGTCACCCTGAATTCTCCTAACGTCCTCATCACGTCACACTGCCACCCAGCTTAGTATCATCAGTAAATTTGCTGATGTTATTCTCAATGCCTTCATCTAAATCGTTGACGTAAATCGTAAACAGCTGTGGTCCCAATACCGAGCCCTGTGGCACCCCACTAGTCACCACCTGCCATTCCGAGAAACACCCATTCACCGCTACCCTTTGCTTTCTATCTGCCAACCAGTTTTCTATCCATGTCAATGGCTTCCCCCCCAATGCCATGAGCTTTGATTTTATCCACCAATCTCCTATGTGGGACCTTATCAAATGCCTTCTGAAAATCGAGGTACACTACATCCACTGGATCTCCCTTGTCTAACTTCCTGGTTACATCCTTGAAAAACTCCAACAGATTAGTCAAGCATGATTTACCCTTGGTAAATCCATGCTGGCTCGGCCCAATCCTATCACTGCTATCTAGATATGCCAGTATTTCATCCTTAATAATGGACTCTAGCATCTTCCCCACCACCGATGTCAGGCTGACAGGTCAATAGTTCTCTGTTTTCTCCCTCCCTCCTTTCTTAAAAAGTGGGATAACATGAGCCATTCTCCAATCCTCAGGAACTGATCGTGAATCTAAGGGACATTGGAAAATGATTATCAATGCATCCGCAATTTCCAGAGCCACCTCCTTTAGTACCCTAGGATGCAGACCATCTGGACCTGGGGATTTGTCAGCCTTCAGTCCCATCAGTCTACTCATCACCGTTTCCTTCCTAATGTCAATCTGTTTCATTTCCTCTGTTACCCTATGTCCTTGGCCCATCCATACATCTGAGAGATTGCTTGTGTCTTCCTTAGTGAAGACAGATCTAAAGTACTCATTAAATTCTTCTGCCATTTCTCTGTTTCCCATAACAATTTCACCCAATTCATTCTTCAAGCGCCCAACATTGTTCTTAACTATCTTCTTTCTCTTCACATACCTAAAAAAAAGCTTTTGCTATCCTCCTTTATATTCCTGGCTAGCTTGCGTTCATACCTCATTTTTTCTCCCCGTTTTGCCTTTTTAGATAAGTTTTGTTGTTCTTTAAAAACCTCCCAATCATCTGTCCTCCCATTCACCTTAGCTCTGTCATACTTCCTTTTTTTTTAATGCTATGCAATCTCTGACTTACTTTGTCAACCACTGTGGCCCCTTTCCCCCCTTTGAATCCTTCCTTCTCTGGGCCAGCTCCTCCCTCATGGCTCCATAGTTTCCCCTGTTCAACTGCAACACTGACACCTCCGAGCTGCCCTTATCCTTCTCAAATTGCAGATAAAAACTTATCATATTATGATCACTACTTCCTAATGGCTCCTTTACTTCAAGATCGCTTATCAAATCCTGTTCATTATATAACACTAAATCCAGAATAGCCTTGTCCCTGGTCGGCTCTCGTACAAGCTGTTCCAAGAATGCATCCCGTAGGCACTCTACAAACTCCCTATCCTGGGGTCCAGCACCAACCTGATTCTCCCAATTCACCTGCATGTTGAAATCCCCCATAATGACTGCATTACCTTTGCCACATGCCAGTGTTAACTCCCTAATCAACTTGCACCCAATATCCATGCTACTGTTTGGTGGCCTGTAGACAACACCCATTTGGGTCCTTTTGCCCTTACTGTTCCTCAGTTCTATCCACACAGACTCTACTTCTCCTGACCCTATGTACCCCCTTGCAAAGGACTGAATCTCATTCCTCACCAACAGGGCCACCCCATCCCCTCTGCCCACATTGCTGACCCTACGATAGCACGTATACCCTTGTACATTCATTTCCCAGGTCTGATCTCCCTGCAGCCATGTCTCCGTTATCCCAACAACATCATAGTTACCCATTCGCACCTGAGCTTCAAGCTCATCCGCCTTATTTCTGACATTGTGCATTCAGATATAGAATTTTTAGCCCATTTCTCCTCTCTCTGTTTGAATCGCTGCCTTTTGTACTTAACCCAGCTCCCCGAACTCCCGTCGGGCTATACGCCCCTAGAATTTTGTTATTCTTCCTAAATTTACTTATTCTTTCTGCACATTTAACTCCATGTTCTGTCAGACCATCCCTCTGTACATGTGACCTCTTTATCACTTGTTCCGCCTCACCTTTCTCTACTACACACTTAATATTCCGGAACCGTGTAGTCCCCACCGGTCCTTTATTATTCCTCTCGCTATCCTCTCTCACATTCTGGATCCCCGCCCCCTGCAAATTTAGTTTAAACCCCCACCCCCCAAGAAGCACTAGCAAACTTCCCTGCAAGAATGTTAGTACCGCTGCAGTTTAGGTGTAAACCGTCCCTTTGGAACAGATCCCACCTTCCCTGGAACAAAGCCCAATTATCTACAAACCTGAAGCCCTCCCTCCTGCTCCATCCTCTCAGCCACGTATTAATCTGTATAATCCTTCTGTTCCTTGCCTCACTTGCACGTGGCACAGGTAGCAATCCTGAGATTGTTACCCTGGAGGTCCTGCTCTTCAGTTTTGCACCTAACTCCCTGAACTCCCTACGTAGGACCCCCTCACTCATCCTACCCATGTCATTGGTCCCTACATGGACTACAACATCTAGGTTCTTGCCCTCCATCTCGAGAATAACCTGCACCCGAACTGCGATGTCTCAGACCCTGGCACTAGGGACCAGAGACCATCCGAGACTCCCGATCTTCCCCACAAAATCTCCTATCCGCCCCCCTGACTATAGAATCCCTATCAATACCGCTGTCTTCTCTTCCCTCCTCCCCTTCCTAGTCGAGGGTCCAACCTCAGTGCCAGAGACAGGACCACTGCAGCTTGTTCCTGGTAAGTCATCCCCACCAACAGTATCCAAAACGGTATACTTATTGTTGATGGGAACGGCCACAGGGGTGCTCTGCTCTCTCTGTCTGCTCCCCCTGCCTCTCTTGACTGTCACCCATTTGCCTACCTCCTGTCTTTTCAGTGTGACTACCTCCCGATAACTCATAACTATCTCTGCCTCCCGAATGATCCGTAGTTCATTCAGCTCCTGCTCCAATTCCCTAACTCGGTCTGACAGGAGCTGCAGCTGGATGCACCTATTGCAGGTGTGGCCATCAGGGACAACTGAGTCCATAGGACACTCAGAGCTGCTTTGCAGGTTGATTCTGTGGTTAAGAAGGCATACAGTGCTTTGGCTATCATTAACTGTGAATGAGTTTAAGAGCTGAGAGATAATGTTACAGCTATTTGGGACCCTGGTCAGACCCCACTTGGAGTACTGTGCTCAGTTCTGGTCACCTCACTACAGGAAGGATGTGTAAACTATAGAAAGGGTGCAGAGGAGATCTACAAGGATATTGCCTGGATTGGGGAGCATGCTGTCTGAGAATAGGTTGAGTGAATTCGGTCTTTTCTCTATGGAGTGACGGAGGATGAGAGGTGACCTGATAGAGGTGTATAAGATGATGAGAGGCATTGATCGTGTGGATAGTCAGAGGCTTTTTCCCAGGGCTGAAATGGCTATCACGAGAGGGCGCAGTTTTAAGGTGCTTGGAAGTAGGTACAGAGGAGATATTAGGGATAAGTTTTTCCACTCAGAGAGTAGTGAGCGTGAGGAATGGGCTGCCGGCAACGGTGGTGGAGGCAGATACAGTAGGGTCTTTTAAGAAACTCCTGAATAGGTACGTGGAGTTTAGAAAATAGAGAGCTAATAGGTAATTAGCTCTAGGTAATTTCTAAAGTAAGTACATGTTCGGCACAGCATTGTGGGCCAAAGATCCTGTATTGTACTGTGTTTTTCTATGTTTCTAAGATTTTTTTCTAGAGCAGCTTGTGATTGAGCGCACTAGGGGTACCAGAATTCTGGATTGGATGTTATGTAATGACCCAGATTTGATTAGGGAGATTAAGGTAAAGGAATCCTTGGGAGGGAGTAGTCATAATATGAAATAGTTCACTCTGCAGTTTGAGAGGGAGAAGGTGAAGACAGATATGTCAGTATTACAGTGGAGTAAAGGGAATTTTGGAGGAATGAGAGAGGAGCTGACCAAAGTTGATTGGAAGGGAGCATTAGTAGGGATGATGGCAGAACAGCAATGACAAGTTTCTGGGAGGGTGCAGGAAAGATGCATCCCAAAGGTGAAGACTTCTAAAGGGAGGATGAGGCAAACGTGGCTGTCGAGGAAAGTCAAAGGCAGCATAAAAGCAGGAGAGAAACAATATAGCAAAATTAATGGGAAGCTTTTAAAAACAACAGAAGACACCAACAGCTGCACTTGTCCAGCATATTAGCAGGTTATTTATTTGTTATTGGTCATCTTACTCCTCTTGTGCAAGAAATATGAAGATAAGGTAGCCAATAATGTAAAAGAGGAATTTTTTCAGCTATACAGAAAGTAAAAGAGAGGCGAGAGTAGATATCAAACCACTGGAAAGTGATGCTGGAGAGGGTAATGAGGGCCAGGAGTGGCGGACAAACTCAATCCGTACAGTGCCTATAGAAAGTATTGGTAGTCTTCATGGTTTATGATTTTACAACATTAAATCCCAGTTGATTTAATTTGGCTTTTTTTTAAACACTGATCAACTGAAGTGGCTCGTGTTAGAGTGAAAACAAAGTTCTACAATTTGGTCTAAAAATTATTACAATTATAAAACACAAAATAATTGATTACATAATTACTCACCCCCTTCAAGTCAGTATTCAACTCCAGGGCCTGCTGCAGTGAAGCATCCCCACGATGCAGCCACCACCATGCTTCATGGTAGGGATGGTGTGTTCTTGATGATGTGCAGTGTTCGGATTACACCAAACATAGTGTTTCGTCTGGTCTCCAGAAAGCTCAATTTCTGGTTTATCGGACCATAGAACCTTCTTCCAGTTGACTTCAGAGTCTCCCACATGCCTTCTGGCAAACTCTAGCCAACATTTCAAGTTTTTTTTCCAACAGTGGCTTCCTCTTTGCCACCCTCTCATAAAGCTGTGACTGGTGAAGCACCTGGGCAACAGTTGTTGTTTGCAGAGTCTCTCCCATCTCAGCTACTGAAGCTTGTAACTCCTCCGAGTTGTCATAGGTCTCTTGGTTTCCTCCCTCACTCACCCCCTTCTTGCACGGTCACTCAGTTTTCGAGGACAGCCTGCTCTAGTTAGATTTACAGCTGTGCCATATTCCCCATTTCTCGATGATTGACTTAACTGAACTTCAAGGGATATTCAGTAAGTTGGAAATTTTCCTGTATCCATCTCCTGACTTGTGCTTTTCAATAACCTTTCATGGAGTTGCTTGGACTGTACTTTTGTCTTCATGGTGTAGTTTTTGTCAGGACACTCACTCACCAGCAGTTGGACCTTCCAGATACAGGTGTATTTTACTACAATCAATTGAAATTCCTTGTCTACACACATGATCTCCATTTAACTAATTATGTGACTTCTGAAACCAGTTGACTGCACCAGTGATGATTTGGTGGGTCATATTTAAGGGGGTGAATACTTGTGCAATTAATTATTTTGTGTTTTATATTTGTAATTAATTTAGGCCACTTTTGTAGAGGTCTGTTTTCACTGACGCGAAAGAGTTTTTCTGCTGATCAGTGTCAAAACAAAAGTCAAATTAAATCCACTGATTCAATGTTGTAAACAATGAAACATGAAAACTTCTGGGGGCGGGGGGTGGTGGTGAATACATTTTACAGGTACCATATTTTGTATCAGTCTTCACTGTGGAATGCTAGAAATGCGAGCGTGTTGGGGCAGAAGTGAATGTCATGGCTGTAATTAGGAGAAGCTGAAAGGTAGATAAGCCACAGGGTTCTCAGAGGTAGCTAAAGAGATGTGGAAGCATTAGTTGTGATCACACATATTTCCTCACACTTAATTGTCCTGTAAATGTTATCACGCTCCTTGTGTATGGAAGGATGTTAAAACGTTGGCAGCAAAGTCGAAAGTAAATCTATTATCAAAGTACACCTGTCACCCTGTACAACCTCGAGGTTTGTTTACTTGCGGCATTCACAGTAAACCCGTAACAGAATCGATGAGAGACCGCACCGGCTTGGGCGTTTGACCAGTGTGCAAGGGACAGCTGTTCACAGATTTACTGAGTCTAAGGGGTTTGGATTTAGAAACATCAGACGAGAGGGTTTCCTCGAACATAGATTTGTGCAGTTCAGACCCTTTGGCCTGTGAACTGCCTGTGCTGGCATTTTAACCTACTCCCAGATCAGTCCCGCATAGCTCTCTGTTTTTCTTTCAGCCTGTGCCCAACAGTTTCTTAAAAATTGTTTGTACCACCACCCCGGCAGGGTGTTCCACACACCCACCACCTCACCACTCCATGTGGGTGGGGTGGGGGAGCTACCTCTGACAGTTCATCTGTACCCTGGCAGACCTAACTTGCTCGTCCTATACTCATAAGACAAGCTCTCTAATCCGGGCAACGTCCTAGTAAATCTCTGCACCCTCTCCACATCCTTCCTATAATGAGGTGAACAGAACTGAACTAGGGTTTTATAGAGCTGCAATGTTACCTTGTGGCTCTTGAACTCAATCCCCTGACACACCGTACTCATCCTTAACCACCCTATCAACTTGCACGGCAAGTTTGAGGGGTCTGTGGAGGAGGACCCCAAGATCCCTCTGTTCCTCCACACTGTTGAGAATCCTGTCGTCAACCTTCCAACCTTCACCCTTTCCTCCTTTGAACTGATCAGCCCATCTGTGTCCTATAAATGCACTATCCACAACTCCCATCTTCAGACTTACTAACCCACCGTTCCATTTCCTCATTCAAGTCATTTATAAAAATCACAAAGAGCAGGGGACCCAGAACAGATCTCTGCGGAACTCCACTGGTCACTGATCTCCATCTACAACCACCCTCTGCCTTCTGTGGGCAAGCCAATTCTGAAGCTACCCAGCCAGGTTTCCCTGAACCCCATTCCTCCTGAATGAGCCTACTGTGGGGAACCAAGCACGTGGGAGGTTGGGAGCTAGAGGTCCTTGTTTAAAATCTAAACTGTCGACAAGTAAATTCAGGGCTTTTCTGAGGGTGGTTTAGAACTCGGGTTTGTAAATATTCTTAAGGTGATAGTGGAGAGATTGAAGAGCGAGGCAGGTAAATGACTGCACATCAGTGGTGACTCATTTGAGTGGCACACAGTCGAGGGACACATTCCTACCAATCCAAACTCGGATCTAGACACGGGCCCTTCAGCCCAACATGTCTATGCTGACCTTTTGCCATCTACACTCTTTGTCACTTTCACCCATCACTTCTCAAGCTTCTTGCTTGATCCCTACTCTTCCCACTCCCTCACTCGGATCCACCAATCACCTGCCATCCTGTGAGCCATTCTGGGCCCCTAATCTTGGAAATGATGTGTTGACCTGGGCAGGGGTCAAAGTTAGGGGTCAAAGGAGGTTCACGAAAATGATTCCAGGATAGAATGATGTGTCATAAAAAAGAGCGTGCTATGGCTTGGGGTTTGTATTCACTAGTTATTGAAACCTGTTGAATGCTGAAGGGCCTTGACAGAGTGGATGTTTCTATGGTGGGGGGAGTCTAGGACCAGAGGTCTCAGAATAGAGGGTTATCCATATAGAACAGAGGCGAGTTGGAATTACTTTAGCTAGAGAGTGGCGAGTCTGTGGAATTCATTGCCTCAGCTGGCTGTAGAGGTCAATTCACTCGGCATATTTAAGGCAGAGTTTGATTGATTGGTCAGGGCATGAAGGGATACAGGGGAAAGGCAGAAGATTGGGGCTGAGGGGGAAATGAATCTGTCAGAATGAAATGGAGGGGACTCGATGGGCCAAATGGCCTAATTCTGCTCCTATATTTTATGGTCTTTTGAAATGTACTGGCTCTCCTTTCAGCGCTTACAAAGGGTCTCAACCTGAAACATCAACTATTAATTTCCCTTTGACTCACTGAGTTCCTCCAGTATTTTGTGTTGCCTGTCTCTCCCCCCCCCCCCCCCCCCCCCAATTCCATTTGGCCGCATCAGGACTGTACCTTGTCTGCTCAAATCTCTGGTGAACTGGACTGAAAACTCGGTCATTCCTGAACCATACTCGTGCACGCAGCTCGCAGTTTCCTGCTGCCGCTGTAAAGGGGAGTGAGAGTTCCCCTGAAGATGAGAACCATCTCCTTCTATTGATATTAAGGAAGAGGTGATTCCCCTGGCCCCAGGCGTCAAGCACTGCCACCCCCTCCCTGTAGGCTGTCTCATCGTTGCTGCTGAGTCATCAGTGACCTTGACAATGTGATTTCACGTGTGTGCGGCTGAGCAGTCTGTCATGGGCTCAGCACACAGCCCTGGGGTGTACGACTTCCTCATAGTACTTTGAATTCTGTTACTTAAAGAAATGTTCACAGTTGAAGAGTAAGTGAGGTTCCAGGAGACAAGTTAGTGATCTTGGTAAGTTTCACAGAGAACAGGGGATGGGAAGAGAGAAATGGCGTACTAATAGAATGACTGTGGGAATGAAGGAGCCCAACACGTGAGGAGTGTTTGACCCTGGGCTTGTACTCACTGGAGTTTAGATTTGGAGTAAGGGAATCTCATTGAAACCTACTGAGTGTTGAAAGGCCTAGATAGTGGACATGGACAGGAAGTTTCCTAGAGTAGGAGGGAGTCTAGGACCAGAGGGTACAGCCTCAGACATCACTTTAGAACAGAGTGGGGAGGAATTTCTGCATCCACAGGTTGATGAATCTGTGCCACAGACAACTGTGGAGGTCAGGACGTCGGGTTGATTAGCAGGACAATGGGGTTGAAGGGGATAATGTATCAGACGTGATGGAATGGTGGAGCAGACTCGATGGTTCAGACAGCCTAATTTTGTCTTGTGGTCCTGGGTGAGTTGAGAGGGAACAGGAGTGGCATGGCATACGGACGTTTTGATGACTCCAGCATGGGGAGGTCGCCTGTGACATAGGGGTGTGCCAGTTCCCTCACCCTTGCCATGACCTTGCCTTCTCTCAATCTGTTCCTTCCCCAGGTGAAGGAGGCCATCGTGGGCTCAGAATTCAAACCCAATTGTGCCCTGGTGGCCCTGGACTTCCTCATACGGCACGGAGTGGTTGATGCTGATGGAGGTGAGTGCGAGGAGAGGGGGTTGGGGCTAATACGGAGTTGCTCAGGGAAGTGAACGCCTCCCACTAAGGGGTTTAGATGGGGCGGGGGCAATCATAGCAGATCAATGAGCGCACTCCCATCACTGAGCACTTCCTCAACTGAGGACAGTCACCTCAGAGTTGGATCTATGCACAACAGTGTTGCCCCAGTACGATTTCCTCCTCACCTCCACCTCACTCCCCTCTGTGAGCACGGCACCCCCCATCTCCCCTTCCCCCTGCCTCGCCTCTCACTCCCCTACCCAACTCCTCTTTTCTGTGTTTCAGAGCGATACTACCAGCAGTTCGTCGAGGGTCTGCACCGGGAGCTGTGAGACGCTCTCTCCATCCCGAATCTCTCGAGCATCTTGAGCCACTGACTGACAGGAACCCCCAGCTGCCGATTCTCCCCTCTCCCCATCCAATTCTGGGAGCAGAACTATGGTAGGGACTGACCGAGGGGCCCACGATTAAAGGATACCGCAACTGCTCTTCCTACACGTCGTTTCCTCTGGGAGATTTGGAGCAAGGGTATAAATCCCATGTTGTAACTACGGGCGAGAGGGACACACTCGGATCAGCAAAGACTGAGGGGAGAGATAATTTCACACCACACGGCAAAACTGTCCAATACCAGAGGGTTTTAGTGCAAAGGATGCAAAGTTCAGAGGATGTGCGCTAGGCAGGGTGGTAGTGGGATTATGACAAGCAAGTGAACATGCAGAGTATGGACATTGTGCAGGCACAAGGGGTGAGGTTTGGATCAGGGCTGAAGGGCTGGTTTGAAGGAGACCCATCACAAAGCTGGGATTGTTTTCACTCCACCCCTCAACGTCTAATACCAGAGGGCAGGCTTTGAAGGTGAGAGGCTCAAAGTGGAATTTTTACGTGGGGAGAGGTATTGGGGTGTCGGTGGAGACCCTTCCAAGAGACATGGATATGAGGAAGATGGAGGCTATTGACATGGTGCAGGGTGAAGGGATGAGTTTTTGATTTACTTTTTAGCTGGTTTGGAAAAGGTTCAGACCTTGCACCAGTGAAGATGTAGGTCTGTCAGGAGGGATGAAGGAACAAGTAAAATTATTTTGTGAAGAATACAGTGAACGGTAGCTTCAGCATTTCAACAGTGTGTGGTGAAATACAGTCAGGAGCTGTTGAGTTAGTTCCTGATGAAAATCTTAAGTCTTGAGCAGATCTACAATATGGATTAAACTGCCTTGTAATAGGGAACACTGTCAGAATGCAGAATCATCTAAAGATCGTGTCACTGTGTTGGGTGCTCTAACCCTGCAGGAACCTGTATTTTTTTCATCCCAGAGCTTTCAAAGTTATGAAGCAGTTTCCAGTAATTTACTGTGATCAACAGAGAAGGGTGGATTAATCGGTTCGAATGTTACTTTATTCCGGAAGAGAGAGCTCACAGTGACTGGGCTGGTCTGAGCAAACACTGCAACATCATGCTGCCCTGCACATCCAGAAGTAAAAATCCTGGTAAAGAATAATGTTTATACTATTTAACTGCTACCTCTCTGTACATCATTAATTCAACCCCCGGACAATAGCATATTACGCCCTTTGAAGGCTCAGTTATAGCTCCCTATTTATGAAGCACATGAGTACAGGAATTTGTGAAATAATTAATGTGAGATATTATTTATGGAAGTCAGTCGAAGCATCAAAACTGAAGAATAGATGACATAAATTGTGGTCGGGTTTACCGTTCAAGCCTGCACCTGGTGAGGAAATTGGAAATGACTTTTTAGGATTTCAAAGCAAAAACAAATTGTACAACACAGGCTGCTTTCTTATGCTAAAGAAGTAAATAATCCTGCTGTGACAGATGCAGATAATAGATGAGTGGATGGGTAGTGATGATAATGAGCCTACTGTTTGACATTATACTGCCACTGAAATTGTGCAGATGGCTGTGAGCCCAGAGACAAAAGACTGTGGGGGTGAAAGTAGTGATAAAAATGAGGAAGAGGTAGCCAAAAAAATGTCAGTTGATCGAACAGGCGAACTGATAAAAGACCGATCATCGCAGTTTTATTACTGTAAGGAATGTGCACGTGTTGCAAGATGAACTGATCAAAGTCAGACCAAAATACACGAAACAAAAATAGCTAAGAAAAGTGCGAGATGAGTAGACACTTGGAAAATTCATTGCAGTCAACTTCGGCTCACACAGATGTGCTGCCACCTATCGAAGATGTTGTGTCATCTTCAACACCAGCAGCTCGTGAAGATTCAAACACCTTTCAAGATGAAACACAAGACAATCCTGATGACCATCACTTACAGATATGTTGCTGTGCTTTGGAAGTGTTAACAGTCAACCTTCTGATGCAAGAAAATGCAGATACCTTGTAAGATATTTTGCCTGCACTGTACTTCAATAAAATTTACTTTTCATTTGTCATTTCTTTTCTCTTTATTATCCTTGGGTGAGGTGATCATCTAGTGGGTTAGAGGTGTTTATTTAAACCTAACCCTAACCACTGCACAGCTCCAGGCATTCCGGATGGTGTTCAGGAGGTATGGATAAGGTGGAAAGGGGGTTCTAAAACCAGACAGGAGTGAGCACGAGATGTAATGTTTGGACGAGGATGATGGGGATGTTACAGCATCAAAAATGTGTTTGAATAGGAGATGGACCAGCTCTTTGCCTCATTGGTGTTGTACCAAACCAATAACGCGTCCCTTTTAACCAAACTAGTCCCTTTTGCCTACACATAGTCTATATCCTTCCACTGTCTGCACATCAGCATCACGGTTCATAATCACAGGTGTGAAACTTGCCGCTCAATGTCACAAATTGCTGGTGGTGGTGAGGGCCCTTGATGGATTCTGCCTTCGTGAGGTACCACTTTCACTACTGGGGAGGGTTGTGCCTCTGATGTACAGTCCCCTGCAGTTTATGATCAGTGTTGTTGTCTCCATACCTATTAGAATGCTCTGCACAGTACATGCTGAATCTCCTCATATTCCTAATGAAGGCTCGCCACTGGCCCAGGATCGATCCTCTGAAATACTGATGCCCTGGAACTTGGAGCTGCTCCCCTCCCCCCCTTTCCACCTCAATGAAGACTGCAGTGTCCTTGCTGAAATCCACAATCCATTGTATCGAAGAGCCTCTTGGATACAGTACTCGTGTCACCACCACCTGACATATAATAAAACAAGCCCTACACAAACTTTACCCCCCACTCCACACCCCGTGCAGCTCTGGCACTAAACATACTGGACATCTGTCTATGCCTTGGGTAATCTTCTAAACCTCTCTCTGTTCATGCCCCCCACCCCGAGAAACCAACCAGTTTGTCTAACCTCTTCCAATGGCTTTTGCCCTCTAATCCAAGCAGACCCACTGCAAAGCCACCACATATCTAGGGGTATGGGGCAAATGGGACCAGCTGGGAAAGCATGGAGAAATTGGGTTCCTGTTTTGTGCTGCGTGATTGTCCCGGAGAGGTAACCCTCCTCCCTCCCCAGTTAGCTGCACCAGATATCCAACATCTCCTGTGCCCCTACATGTCCAGTACCCTCCTCAGCTCCCTTTAAAGCAGGGGTTTCCAATCTTTCTTATGCCATGGACCCCTGCTTTAACCCAAATCCCGTCCCCCACCCCAAGCCCTCCAACCACCGAATCAGAGCCAACTGCGACACCTTCAGAAACAGTTTGGTTTTAATTGGTAAAAAAAAAGTACATATTGTAGGCTGATAAAAATATTTACAGTCTTTCTCTGAGCTGGTCAGGATGAACGGCCAGTGCTGTGGACTCCCAGGGAGCAGAGGTGTTGTGCCTTTCACCGGTGGGGTGGTGGGCACCGCTCACCACACGCTCCAGGCACTGCAGAGACAAACAAAATGAGAGGTGCACTCAGCTGATCCCATAGTGACCCACCCTCCAACAAGGCCAGCTGCCATCGCACAGCAAGTAACTGGCAGGCTGGACAAAATCCCATTTAGGCCCCGATAGCAGTCCCCAAGGGCAGTGGGACAGAACCCACCCTGTATGCACGCGTGTGTCCGTGACTTCTGGGATGATGGTTTGCTTGCTATGTGCACGAGTGCTTGCTAAATTGGTTGAGGGGATTGACCAGAGATTGAATGGTTGTCACAGTGCTGTCAAGGCGCATGAAAAAGTATTTTTAAAGCTGGATAGGGTGAACAGGGACAGGAACAATCTTTTCCCCAGAGCAGGAGAGTCTAACTCTACGGTGTATAGGTTCAGGTGAGAGGTAGATTTAAGAGACCCAACGGCCCACCTTTTCACACAGAGGGTGGTGAGCGTATGACAAATTAAGACAGCTATAATAATTTAACTTGGGCCAAAAGCTGGGTGGGCACTCTGGTCAGCACAGACTGGTTGGGCCAAATGGTCTATATCCATACAACGGACATTCACCCAGTGTTTCTGGAGTAGATCCCCACCCAGGCGCCCCGTGTAGCCTCAGCAAACTTACCGACACGGACGATGAGGATCCCACGAAGCCTCAGGGCTACTGCGGAGAGAAGAGGGGAGCTTAGTCGGAGCTGTGGGACGGCCAGGGTGAAGCAAGGGGGCGTGGGGTGGTGAGGGAGGGAGGAGGTACCTGAGAGGACAGGCCTGAGTCTTTGCTCCCCAGTCTGCCGCCAGCCTTCCAGCCCATCATGCGGTTTCCAATGTCCTGGTTTAGTCCATCGAACCTGAGAGGGTGGGGGGGAGAGGGAGAGAGAGAGAGAGAGAGAGAGAGAGAGATGGGGGCTCAACTCCACACACAGTTCAGCTTCACAACTAATGAGCTGGGGAGAGGAGGGGGAGAGACAAAGCTCAGCTCCACACACAGTCTGGCCTCACAACTAATGCGTGGGAGAGACAGAGACAATGGGAGAGGGAGGGAGATATGGAGAGAAGGGGTGTGGGCTCAACTCCACACATTTCGGGTTCACATCACATCCACTCACATGTTCAAAGGGGATGAGGGAGAGAGGGGACAGGAAGGGAGGGAGGGGGAAGGGGCTCGGCTCCACGCACACGGTTCAGGCAATGAACAATCACTCAGTTGTTCAAAGAGGATGAGGCAGAGAGGGGACAGGAAGGGGAGAGAGGGGACAGGAAGGGGAGAGAGGGGACAGGAAGGGGAGAGAGGGGACAGGAAGGGAGGGAGGGGGAAGGGGCTCGGCTCCACGCACACGGTTCAGGCAATGAACAATCACTCAGTTGTTCAAAGAGGATGAGGCAGAGAGGGGACAGGAAGGGGAGAGAGGGGACAGGGAGGGGAGAGAGGGGACAGGGAGGGGAGAGAGGGGACAGGGAGGGGAGAGAGGGGACAGGAAGGGGAGAGAGGGGACAGGAAGGGGAGAGAGGGGACAGGAAGGGGAGAGAGGGGACAGGAGGGAAGGGAGGGGGAAGGGGCTCAGCTCTATGCACACAGTTCAGGCAATGAACAATCACACTTGTTCAAAGGGGATGAGGCAGAGAGGGGACAGGAGGGGAGAGAGGGGACAGGAAGGGAGGGAGGGGGAAGGGGCTCAGCTCCACGCATGCGGTTCAGGTAATGAACAATCACTCAGTTGTTCAAAGGGGACGAGACAGAGAGGGGACAGGAGGGAAGGGAGGGGGAAGGGGCTCAGCATGCACACGGTTCAGGCAATGAACAATCACTCACTTGTTAAAAGTGCATGAGTGGGGGAGAGGGATGCGAGTAGAGGGAAGGGCAATGTTGGGTTGGAGGGGAGGGCAAGTGGATAGAGGGGAGTGTGAGGGCAGACAGGAGGGCCTGAGGAGTCAAGCAGCATGTTAACATTAAACATACGTTGCCTGTGTCCTTTTCCTCTTGGGCTCCGATACATCAGCCATGGGCAGCTTGCCCCGTCTCTCTGCTGCTCTGTACTTCAGCTGTGGACAGCAATGAGGGGGAGAGGGGATGATTAACGGAGGGCACTTGTCAACTGCATTCACTTGTGAGGTGTCCATGGGCAGGTGGACTGGCACAAAACGGTGCACTACTTCATCTCAATTATTCATTCACAGCACACTGGAGCACCGTGCAGTTCCCGTCTCCATAACTCCTGTGTTAGACCCACACTGGGAGCACTGTGCACAGTTCCCGTCTCCGTAACTCCTGGGTTAAACCTACACTGGGAGTACCATACACAGTTTCCGTTTCCATAACTCCTGGTTTAGACCCACACTGGGAGAACCTCTTATCAAGTCACCTCTCATTCTTGTTCTCGCCCTAATTTGTTCAACCTATCCTCATAAGACATGCTCTCTAATCCAGGCAGCATCCTGGTAAATCTCCTCTGCACCCTCTCTAAAGCTTCCACATCCTTCCTATAATGAAGTGAACAGAACTGAACATAATACTCCCAGCGTGTTCTAACTGGAGTTTTTTTTAGAGCTGCAACATTAACCCCGATTAATGAAGGCCTACACATCATGCGCCATCTTAACCACCCCATCAACTTGTGCGGCAACTCTGACGATCGATCAATGGACGTGGACCCAAAGATCCCTCTGTTCCTCCGCTGTTGATCCACAAGACGACTTTGCTACCGAACGCACAGAGACACGCACCTCTCTCTCACTCTTCTCCAGGGCTTCCAGCTCGGCCTCTGACAGCTTCGAGCGCCTATGTATCTCTAGGTTTTGCTGCAAGATGGAGGATTGATCAGCTGAACTGTGAATTGTACTCGACACAAACACACACACTGAACGCCCCCAATAACGGCTGCAGAGGCCCACTGATTACCTCGCCCTGAATATTGGCACAATCCGCCCCACCCAGAGCTGGGGTAGATGCTCCTCATAGGCAGAACCGTGGGGCATCGGTAACAGGAAAGCCTGATGCCAGGAACTGTCCAGGCAGTGGAGGACACATCCCTTGTTCCAGGACATGCGAGGGCTGGGCTGAGATGGGACTGGCTGGGGCAGAGGACCCACAAACCACACAGGGGTGCCCTGGTTCATGCTGGCTGCCTCTCACCGACAGGGTTGAATGCAGGGTGGTGGGTTTGGAGCCTGGGCGATGAGGGTAGGGGTGATCGAGAAACGTTGGGAACAAGGATTGCCTCACCTCACACACCTTCCTCCGGGTGTAGGAGGAGGGAGAGACTACAATTACAACTCCAAGGGCAGCACAGTAGCGTAATGTTATGCGAACACGAGGAAATCTGCAGATGCTGGAAATTCAAACAACACACACAAATTGCTGGTAGAACACAGCAGGCTAGCACCATCTATAGGAAGAAGCACTGTCGACGTTTTGGGCCGAGACCCTTCGTCAGGACCCTGACCCAGAACCTAGCCTGCTGTGTTCTACCAGCATTTTGCGTGTGTTGAGCGTAAAGTTATGATAGCGGCTGCAATCTATCTGTACAATCTCCAGGTTTCCTCTGGGTGCTCTGGTTTCCTCCCATATTCCAAAGAGGTAAGGATTAGGGTTAGAGAATTGTGTCTACCATGCTGGCGTCACTTGAGGGCTGTGGACTGCCCCAGCCCAATCCACAGACCGTTAGTCACTGACTCAAACACCACAATTCAAATGTGACAAACAAAGCTCACACCTCATGCCAATGGTTTGGATGGCTTTGTGGCCAAGTTTGCAGACAACATAAAAAGATGGAGGGGGAGGTAGTGTTTAGGAAGCAGGACTTAGATTGGTAGAATGGCAATGAAATATAGTGTATGGAAATGAATTCATCGCCATGGGTGGCTGAGGAGGCCAAGTCATTGGGTTTACTTAAAGCGAAGATTAACAGGTTCTTGTTTAGTAAGGGTATTATAGGTTACAGGGAGAAGGCAGGAGAATGGGGTTGAGAAGGATAATAAATTAGCCATGATGGAATGGTGCCTCATATTCAATGGGCTAATTCTGCTTCTGTGTGTCATGGACTACAGCCCGTCTCCCCGGGGTGAAGGGGAAACCGCGGCCCGTCTCCTTGGGGGGACTGACTCAGGGTTTTACACTCTCCTGCGGGCGCTGGACTTGAGCTGACACGCATTTCCCACCACTGGCACGGAGCGGTCAAGGGATTTGGGGTTCGGAGCGTGGGTCTGTTACCTTGTGGAGCTCGGAGAGCTGCTGGTGACGGATGAGAGCCTCTTTGCTGGGGAACTGCCTGCGACACAGCAAACAGGCCAGCTTCTGCCAGTCGGTCAGCCTCTCCTCCTGCTCCTCCTCCGGCTCCTCCTCACTGTCGCTCTCACCACTGTAGGCCGCCACCAGCCCCCGCAGTGGGCTCGACTTCTGCTCGGGGGGTGGGAGCAAACAGATGTAAGGACCACCCCATGCCACACAAGGTGAACGCCAATACACTCGAGTTTGTGACAGATATCTTCGGCGAACGGCTGGGGGAGGAACACACGGTGGGCAGGGGAGAGGCAGAGAAAACATGGGGAGGGGGTGAAAGGAAGGAGGGGCGCAGGGGCTGAAGGACAGTCAGGGAAGTTAAGTGGACAGGAAGTGAGATAGAAGGAGTTTGGAAGGGAGAGAAGACAGACCCTCCCACCCCCCTCCCATCAAGGACCACGGTGACTGACCCCATCACCTCCCACTCACAGCATGGTCACCCTCAGCAACCCTGGTTGCTCCCTACCGTCCGAGCGTCATCGTCCCTCATCTTGTCGCTGGTGCGTTTGAGGTGTTCCATCATTACATGTTGACGCTCAGCCAGGGAACTCTGCAGTGGGGTGGGGAAAGAAGTGTGTGAAACTCTGAGTGGTGCACACCCCTCCTCCCCCACCTCCTGTCTACAAAGGGCAGGGAGTTTTGTTCTTCTTCACCTTGGCTGTCAGTACAGTCCAGAAGGGCAGAATGGCTTTTCCCACTCCGTAGGCTGGGAGTGAGGCTACGGGAACCTCCTCTGTGAGGTGAGGGGTTTGGGGTGGGGGGGGGGGGGGAGGGAGAGAAGAGGAGTGAACTGCACATTCAATGCTCACCCAGCTCTGCTGCTGAGTGAGCCCACGGGGTTGTCCCGATCTCAGAGGGAGGTGCCTCACAGTGGTGGGTTCTAAACTACATGGAAGGAACTGCCAGCGGAAATAGAGCTGGGTACAGTAGGGGTGCCCAAGAGACAGTTGTGCAGGTCCGTGGATTGGAATGGCTGGGTGACGGACTAAATCCAGGTAAATGGGACTCGCCTCGACAACAGCAGGGACCACAGAACAGGAAGAGCTTGTTTGAACCAGACCGTCCAGCAACCCTCAAATTTACAATGACCAACTAACCTACTGACCAGTACGTCCTCGGACTGTAGATGTTGATTGTACTGCTGCTGTTGAACAACACTCTTCACGTGACAATAAACCTGATTCCGATCTAAAAGGACCCCCATCACCCAGGACATGCCCTCTTCTCATTGTTACCGTCAGGGAGGGGGGACAGGGGCCTGAAGACATTGCTCAACAATTGAAGAACAGCTCCTTCCCCTCTGCATCCAATTTCTGATCCACGAACACTATTCCTTTTTTGGCACAATTTATTTTTGTAATTTACTGTGATTTTTTTAATTGTCTTACACTCCATTGCTGCCTCAAAACAATACATTTCACCACATTCTGTACTTGTCAGTGGTAAGAAACCCAATTCTGATCCAGCACCTCCCCAGGCAGAGCATTCCAGACACCCACCACACCCTGTGGAAAAAATACCTTTCCCCACACGTCTCCTTTGAACTTCCTTCTGTCACCTTAAACATCTGCCCTGTAGCACTGGACACCTAAACTACAGATAGCCACTGTCTTTTGCAATGTAGAAACCTCCTCCAGGTCCCCTGCAGCCTCCGCTGCTCCAGAAGAAACTGGAGGTTGGATTAGATGGGCCAAAAGGCCTGTTTCTGTGGTATACGGTTCTGAGAGAGATCAGACGAGGTGGGACGGGTGGCTGGGAGGTGGGGGGGGGGGGGGGGGGGGGAGGGAAGCAGAGAGCCCAGCCGGGATTGGGAGTATGAGCAGGAGGTGCCCCCCTCCTTCCTGGCCCAGTCTGGTACCTTCTTCTCCAGCATGGCGTAGCCCGCGTCGGCAGAGGCTGACTCCCGGCGCTCGCTCTCTCGCATGTAGCTCAGTGGCTGGAAGCTGTTCTTGAAGTTCTCCTTCTGCTTGTTCAGGCTCTTGGCCCAGCGCTCCATGTCTTTGGCGATCTAAGGGGTGGGGGTGGGAGGGAAGGAAGGCAGTCATATTGACAACCGCTGTAGTAGCAGCCCTCGCCCCCGCAGCACCCCATCGCACAGACGTCTTCCCCACCCCCAGGTGGCCACATGGCCCTGGCAAACCTTGGTGCCTCTGGCCCTGGGTGGCTGCTCTGCCCCTCTGGCACTGCCCTGCCATCCTGCTGCATTGGGAACAGGATACGATACAGATGCTTTCATTAGATCTGGACTTGGATATGAAACACTGTGGCTGCACCATGTCAGGGAGAGTTAGCTGGGGGATGGGTGTGGGCATACTGTGCCCTTGTCCTGGGATGTGGACACATGGCCTCCTCCCCACCACACCCCCAGGATGACTGGAGCATCAGAGGGTGCTGGCGGGGGCAGACAGTGGAACAGCCCCACATGCCACCTGCCCTCGGCTTCTCACCTGCTGAGCTGTCTTGCTCTTGGGCTTCTCCTTCTTCTCCTTGCCTTCCTTCAGGCCGGAACCGTCTTTGGGATCACCGCTCTGGTCAGGGGCCGGTAGGTAGGTCTGCTTGTCCCCATCCCAGTACAGGTACTGCTGTGTCTGTGCGTTATAATAGTACTGCACGTATGTACACAGAGACGGCTATTAACGCGGGAGGCTCAAACCACGGGCTGGTGGGTCTCACTCTCCCACATGCACAAACTCACACGCACACACTCAAGAGGAGGGGTGAACAGGGCCATTTCTATCTGGATGTGTTAACTGTTCTGCATGTGACCCCCAGAAATGGCAGAGAGTCGTGGGCATCACAAGATGTGTTGCCTCCCCTCCATGGGCTTCGTCAACACTATCTCACTGCGGACAGCAGAATTAAAGACCCCCACTCACCCTGGGCCTTCTCCCATCGGGCAGCAGATACAAAAACCTAGGCTCAACCACTGTTTTCGAACAGTCCCCGAGAACAATGAGTCTCAATCTGACGGCTACATCGGCATGATCTTGCAGCTTATTGTTTACCTGCACTGCACTTCTCTTTGTAGTTCTTACATTTCATTCTGCACTGCGAACACACTTTTGACCCCTAATGCACTGTAGCCACGTGTTCACTTCAGTAATGTTAATGGCACTCTTTGCACCTGCCGTAGTTTAGAAGAGTGGGGGCGGGGGGGGGGGGGGGGAATCTCACTGAAACCTATCGAACATTGAAAGGCCAAGAGGGGTTGTGAGGAGGATGTTTCCTACAGTGGGAGAGTCTAGGATCAGAGAGCACAGCCTCAAAATAGAAGGACGTCTCTTTAGAACGGAGACAAGGAGGAATGTCTTTAGCCAGAGGGTGGTGAATCTGTGGAATTCATTGCCACAGGTGGCTGTGGAGGCCAAGTCATTAGGTGATAAGTTCTTATAGACAATAGGTGCAGTAGACCATTCGGCCCTTCGAGCCTGCACCGCCATTTTGAGATCATGGCTGATCATCTACTATCAATACCCGGTTCCTGCCTTGTCCCCATATCCCTTGATTCCCCTATCCATAAGATACCTATCTAGCTCCTTCTTGAAAGCATCCACAGAATTGGCCTCCAATACCTTCCGAGGTAGTGCATTCCAGACCCCCACAACTCTCTGGGAGAAGAAGTTTTTTCGTAACTCTGTCCTAAATGACCTACCCCTTATTCTGAAACCATGCCCTCTGGTACTGGACTCTCCCAGCATCTGGAACATACTTCCTGCCTCTATCTTGTCCAATCCCTTAATAATCTTATATGTTGCAATCAGATCCCTCTCAATCTCCTTAATTCCAGCGTGTACAAGCCCAGTCTCTCCAGCCTCTCTGTGTAAGACAGTCCAGACATCCCAGGAATTAACCTCGTGAATCTACTCTGCACTTCCTCTACAGCCAGGATGTCCTTCCTTAACCCTGGAGACCAAAACTGTACACAATACTCCAGGTGTGGTCTCACCAGGGTTCTGTACAAATGCAAGAGGATTTCCTTGTTCTTGTACTCAATTCCCTTTGTAATAAAGGCCAACATTCCATTAGTCTTCTTCACTGCCTGCTGCACTTGCTCATTCACCTTCAGTGACTGATGAACAAGGACTCCTAGATCTCTTTGTATTTCTCCCTTACCTAACTCTACACCGTTCAGACAATAATCTGCCTTCCTGTTCTTACTCCCAAAGCGGATAACCTCACACTTATTTACATTAAATGTCATCTGCCAAGTATCTGCCCACTCACCCAGCCAAGTCACCCTGAATTCTCCTACATCCTCATATGTCACACTGCCACCCAGCTTAGTATCATCAGCAAATTTGCTGATGTTATTCTCAATGCCTTCATCTAAATCGTTGACGTAAATCGTAAACAGCTGTGGTCCCAATACCGAGCCCTGTGGCACCCCACTAGTCACCACCTGCCATTCCGAGAAACACCCATTCACCGTTACCCTTTGCTTTCTATCTGCCAACCAGTTTTCTATCCATGTCAATGTCTTCCCCCCCCAATGCCATGAGCTTTGATTTTACCCACCAATCTCCTATGTGGGACCTTATCAAATGCCTTCTGAAAATCGAGGTACACTACATCCACTGGATCTCCGCCATCTAACTTCCTGGTTAGATCCTTGAAAAACTCCAACAGATTAGTCAGGCATGATTTACCCTTGGTTCTGCCCAATCCTATCACTGCTATATAGATATGCCAGTATTTCATCCTTAATGATGGACTCTAGCATCTTCCCCACCACCGATGTCAGGCTGACAGGTCAATAGTGCTCTGTTTTCTCCCTCCCTCCTTTCTTAAAAAGTGGGATAACATGAGCCATTCTCCAATCCTCAGGAACTGATCCTGAATCTTAAGGAACATTGGAAAATGATTAACAATGCATCCACAATTTCCAGGGCCACCTCCTTTAGTACCCTAGGATGCAGTCCATCTGGACCTGGGGATATGTCAGCCTTCAGTCCCATCAGTCTACTCATCACTGTTTCCTTCCTAATGTCAATCTGTTTCATTTCCTCTGTTACCCTATGTCCTTGGCCCATCCATACATCTGAGAGATTGCTTGTGTCTTCCTTAGTGAAGACAGATCTAAAGTACTCATTAAATTCTTCTGCCATTTCTCTGTTTCCCATAACAATTTCACCCAATTCATTCTTCAAGGGCCCAACGTTGTTCTTAACTATCTTCTTTCTCTTCACATACCTAAAAAAAGCTTTTGCTATCCTCCTTTATATTCCTGGCTAGCTTGCGTTCATACCTCATTTTTTTCTCCCCGTTTTGCCTTTTTAGATAAGTTCTATTGTTCTTTAAAAACTTCCCAATCATCTATCCTCCCACTTACCTTAGCTCTGTCATACTTCCTTTTTTTTAATGCTATGCGATCTCTGACTTCCTTTGTCAACCACTGTGGCCCCTTTCCCCCCTTTGAATCCTTCCTTCTCCGGGCCAGCTCCTCCCTCATGGCTCCATAGTTTCCCCTGTTCAACTGCAACACTGACTCCTCCGAGCTGCCCTTATCCTTCTCAAATTGCAGATAAAAACTTATCATATTATGATCACTACTTCCTAATGGCTCCTTTACTTCAAGATCGCTTATCAAATCCTGTTCATTATATAACACTAAATCCAGAATAGCCTTGTCTCTGGTCGGCTCTCGTACAAGCTGTTCCAAGAATGCATCCCGTAGGCACTCTACAAACTCCCTGTCCTGGGGTCCAGCACCAACCTGATTCTCCCAATTCACCTGCATGTTGAAATCCCCCATAACTACTGCGACATTACCTTTGCCACATGCCAATGTTAACTCCCTATTCAACTTGCACTGGTTGGTGGCCTATAGACAACACCCATTAGGGTCCTTTTGCCTGTACTGTTCCTCAGTTCTATCCACACAGACTCCACTTCTCCTGATCCTACGTCTCCCCTTGCAAAGGACTGAATCTCATTCCTCACCAACAGGGCCACCCCATCCCCTCTGCCCACATTTCTGTCCCTACGATAGCATGTAGGGACATTCATTTGTACATTCATTTCCCAGGTCTGATCTCCCTGCAGCCACGTCTCCGTTATCCCAACAACATCGTAGTTACCCGAGCTTCATCCGCCTTATTTCTGACACCGTGCATTCAGATATAGAATTTTTAGCCCATTTCTCCTCTCTCTGTTTGAATCGCTGCCTATTGTACTTAATCCAGCTCCCCGAACTCCCATCGGGCTATACGCCCCTAGAATGTTATTCTTCCTAAATTTACTTATTCTTTCTGCACATTTAATTGCATGTTCCGTCAGACCATCCCTCTGTACATGTGACCTCCTTATCACTTGTTCCGCCTCACCTTTCTCTACTACACACTTAATATTCCAGAACCGTGTAGTCCCCACCTGTCCTTTATTCTTCCTCTCGCTATCCTCTCTCACATTCTGGATCCCCGCCCCCTGAAAATTTAGTTTAAACCCCCCCCCACCCCCCAAGAAGCACTAGCAAACTTCCCTGCAAGAATGTTAGTACCGCTCCAGTTCAGGTGTAAACCGTCCCTTCGGAACAGATCCCACCTTCCCTGGAACAAAGCCCAATTATCTAAAAACCTGAACCTAATGGCGTCAAAGGTTACAGGGAGAAGACAGGAGAGTGGGGTTTGGGAAGGTAATTGAGGGGCAGAAGGTTCTAATTCTGCTCCTCTGTCCTATGGCGACTGTGGGAGCCTGTGGATACTGTGACAACTATAGGGCCATTGTGGCCAATTAATCCCAAGGAAGTGTTCAAAGGAGTGTGGAGGCTATGGATGGCCTTCTTCTGTTCGTCCCCCACCGCCCTCCAATGCTTCCCTCCCACCCCGGATGAGCAAGGTCAGCACCATGCACCCCCCCATTCCCCCTCATTACCTGTGAGTTGGGGTCATAGTAGAGTCCAGTCTGGGGGTCGTAATAATATCCCGAGACCTCGTCATACTGGTAAGTAGAGACATCAGGCACGGCTGTCAAGGAGAAGGGAAGAGGATTGGGGTTAATACCACAGGTCAGGTTAAAGCATCACCCTTACCACGCATGGACCCTGATCAAAACACGCAGTAAACCAGACGGCATCTGTGGAGAGAGATGCAGAGTTAGCACTTCAAAGCAGAGGCCTCTTTCTGGGTCTGATGACCGCTAGCCTGAAACGTCACCGGTGAAACTCCGTCCGCAGATGTTAAGGGTAGGTCTCAGGGGCTAACTGTTCTCAGTCCGAGGTGACTACTCCCATGGCATGCAGAGACGCACTCACTTTTACACATTCAAGGCCAGACATCCTCGGGCACTTGGGCTCCTTATTTAATCACAAGTGCATCAAAACATTCAGTGAGAAGTGTCATTTGTGTTAACAACCCAGGGATATGCTTGGGGTGGGGGGTGGGGGGTGGGCAGCAAGCGTCTGGAAGCAACATCACATGCTCTCAATGTTTAGCAGAACAACATAAGCAACAGTAACAGCAACCCTCACTCCTCCCACCTACCCACACACACTCCTTCAACCCCCAAGACAAAATCCAGCCACCAGTAGATTTGCAGCCAAATCCAAGCAGCTCCCTCTGGCTGGAAGAATTCCTCCCTGGAACCCCCTTTGCAGCCCTCACTCTGACCCAATGCCCTCTGGGTTGAGACTCCTCCGCTATGGGGTGATTTCTGCTCTCCACCTTGTCGCTGTCTCTCACCATTCCAGTCTGCCTCTCCACACCTCTGAGAGCCTCACCCCAAGGCCATTCAACAGCTCTGCGCTCCATCCTGTCACCCTAACATGGTGGAAGCAGACTACTCTCGTTAGGTTTGGGCACCCCAAGAATTGGGGTCTGATGGGATTCCTTCCTCATCAAGAAGTCTTACTCTTACCCAGGGTAAAATGTCAAAAGCTAGAAGGCATACCTTCTCACTGCCTCAAGACCCCTCCCACTCCAGATATTCTCTCTGCCCCCCTCCAATGGGCAGAAGATACAAAAGTATGTAGTATCAGGCTGAAGGAAGGCTCTATAAGGGCAGCGCAGTAGCGAAGTTGTACCAGAGACTCAGGTTCAATTCTCACAGCTCTCTATAAGGAGTCGGTACATTCACCCTGTGACTGTGAGGGTTTCCTCCCACTGTCCAAAGATTGGGGGGGGGGGGTTCTGGATGGCTCGGCTCAAAGGGCTGGAAGGGTCTACTCCACGCTGAATCTCAATTAATAAAATCCCACTTAAGAGCATTGGACGGAGTCCTAGAGCAATTAGCACGGACACCTGGCCTTACAATCTACCTCACTGTGGCCCTTGCCTGCTGCACTGCACTCCCTCTGACTGTACCACTCTATTCTGCTGCTCCTTTTCCCTTGTGCTACCTCCATGTACTGAAGTGAGCTGGACGGATGGCAAGCAAAACAAATATTTTCCCACTGTACCTCAGGACTTCAAAGCAGCTTTAATATCACCAACATGTGTTGTGAAATCTGTTGTTTTTGTGGCAACAGTACAATGTAATACATGATTACAGAGAAAAAACTTGAATTACAAAAAGAAATGTTCATGGGTTCATTGTCCATTCAGAAGTCGGATGGCAGAGGGGAAGAAACCGTTCCTGAAGTGTTCAGTGTGCGCCTTCAAGCTTCTGTATCTCCTCCATGATGGCAGCAATGGGACAAAGGCATGTACTGGGTGATGGGAGTCTTTAATGATACATACTGCCTTTTTGAGGCACCGCTCCTTGAAGACATCCTGGACATGACAGAGCCTGGTACCCATGATGGTGCTGACTAAGTTTACAACTTTTTGCAGCTTATTGTGATCCTGTGCAGAGGATCTATCCCACGCCCCCCAATACCAGATAGTGATGCATCCAGTTAGAATGCTCTCTACTGTCTAACCGTAGAAATTTGTGAGTGTCTTTGGTGACATACCAAATCTCCTCAAACTCCTAATGAAATATAGCCACTGTCGTGCCTTCTTTGTAGCAGTATCGATATGTTGGACCCAGGAAAGATCCACAGATATTAGCACCCAGGAACTCGAAATTGCTCACCCTTTCCATTTCTGATCCCTGTTAGGGCTGGTGTGTGTTTCTTTCGCTTCCCCTTTCTGAAGTCCACAATCAGTCCCTTGGTCTTACTGGCATTGAGTGCAAGCTTGCTACTGCTTCCACTCAACCAGCTGATATACAGTTGCAAGAAAAAGTTTGTGAACCCTTTGCAATCACCTGGTTTTCATAAATTGTGGTCTGATTCTCATCTAAGTCATGATAATAGACAAACACAATCTGCCTAAGCTAAGAACACACAAAGAATTGTACTTTTCATGCCTTTGTTGAACACATTGTTTAATCATTCACAGTCCAGGCTGGAAAAAATATGCGATTCCTTGTGTTTAATAACTGATAGAACCTCCTTTAGCAGCAATAAGCTCCCCCAAGCGTTTCCTGTAGCTGCTGATATGATTTGCACAACGATGAGGAGGAATTTTAGACCACTCCTTTCATACAAAACAGTTTCAGTTCATCAATATTTCTGGGATACCTCTTCAGGTCATGCCACAGAACCTCAATTGGGTTCTGACTTGTCTGGACTCTGACTTGGCCATTCCAAAACATGAATTTTCTTCTTTTTAAACCATTCTGATGTTGATTTACTCTTGTGTTTCAGGTAAGTGTCTTGTTGCATCATCCAACTTCTATAAAGCTTCAGGCGATGGGATTGCTACCTTGATATTCTCCTGTAACATGTCTTGATACAATTTGGAATTCATTGTTCCCTCAACAATTGCAAGCTGTCCAGGCCCTGAAGCAGCCCCAAATCATGATCAGCTCCTTCCACCATGCTTCACAGTTGGGATGAGGGCTTGGTGTTGGTGTACAGTGCCCTTTTCCCTCCAAACAGGCGTTTCTGCCAGACTATTGTCTCATCTGTCCACAGAACATTGACCCAGAAGCACTGTGGAACATCCAGGTCATTTTTCTGAAAACTTGTTTCTTTTAGGAGAGCAGTGCTTTCCTTCCATGAACACTATTTCTGTTCAGTGTTTTTCTTATGGAGGACACATGAACAGTTTTTAGCAAGTTCTAGAGATTTCTGCAGGTTTTTTGCTGTTACCTTTAGTTCCTTCTGCATCTCCTTCATATCAAGAACACAACATGCAACACTGACCTTTGCAGGATACCCACTCCTAGGGAGAATATTACTGCATTTCCTCTGAAAGCGGACCGATGAACACTCAACGTCTTTAGAAATGCTTTTGTAGACTTTTCTAGCTTCTATTGTCCTCTGCAAGTCATTTCAATCGAGGCATGGTGCACATAAACAGACCTTTCTTGAGAAGAGCAGGCTTTGTCAGTAACCTGACTTTTTTTAAAATAGGGCAGGGCACCTCTACAACCCACATCTTCAATCTCATCTCATTGAGTGGAACACCTGACTCCAAATTGCTTTTGTAGAAACTATTACCCAGAGGTTCATGTACTTTATTGAACATAGATTGTGACTGTTTAAATGGTGTACTCAGCATTGATGAGAGGAAGTACAATTGCTTGTCTTATCAGCTTATGCAGATGATGTTTGTCTATTATGTCTATTGACTTAAATGAATATCAGAGCACACTATGCGTAATTAATGCAGAAAACCAGATAACTGCTAGGGGTTCACAAACTTTTTCTTGCAACCATCTCTCACTCCTGTAAACTTTAGGAAATTAGGTCTTAGGATTTAGTTTTAGAGATACAGGTCCTTCCGGCCCAGTGGGCCTGTACTGCTGAAATACACCCATACGACCAATTAACCCACTAACCCATACACCTTCACAATGTGGGAGGAAACCCCAGGCAATCACAGGGATAAAGTACAAACTCCTCACAGACAGCGGTGGGAATTGAACCCAAGTTAATGGCGGCGAAATAGCTTGAATTAGAGAGCGTGCCTGCTGGGATTAGGGAACATATCTTGAGAATGGGCTGGGCAAGCTAGGGCTTTTCTCTTTGGAGTAAAAGCAACTGAGAGAAGACTTGATAGTATACAAGACAATAAGAGGCATAGACAGATACTTTTTCTCCACCAGGGCAGAAGTGGCATGATTTTAAGGTGATTGGTATAGGTGGGCTGGTAGAGCTGGATTTTTTTTTAAACACAGAGTGTGGGGGGGTGCATGAAATGCAATGCCAGAAGTGGTGGTAGAGGCAGATACATCAGGGACTTTTAAGAGCCTCTCAGATCAGCATATGGATGTCAGAAAAATGAAGGGCTACATAGGAGAGAAGGGTTTGATTGATCTTAGTAGGTTAAAACGTTAGTGCATTGTGGGATGAAGGGCCACACTGCGTGAGGTTCTATGTTACACTAATGAGAAGGCAATTTACCAATTTAACTTTAAGGTGAGAGTGGGGATGTTTAGAGGGGGTATATGGGGCCTAGTGGGTGCCTGGAATCTGCCTCCAGGGCAAGCGATAGAAGCAAATACAACAGTGATTTTTTTTAAAGAGGCTTTCAGGCACACACGTAGCCATGACAGTGTAATAGTTACTGCATTGCTTTACAGTGCCAGCAAGCATCGATCTGGATTAAATTCTTGCTGCTGTCTGTATATTCCCTCCCCGTGACCATGCAGGTTTCCTCCCATAGCATAAACTTCACACCAGTCAGCGTCTGCATGCTGTGGGCAAAATACTTTGACGCCAGGATTTGGGCAATGCCTGCACACTGCTCTCCAGCACATCCTCAGACCGTGTTGTTCACCAATGTGACAACTGAAGCTAGTACTTAATCTTTCAGTATGATGAGAATGCGAGGTGCACCAACATAGTGGGCCGAAGGGCCTGTTGCTGTGTCATTGTGGTCTCTGTTGTCGGGGGCACGGATCGCCTTGACGCACTAGGGCAGCTGTACTTACGGTACTGCGTGTAGTCCTGGGTCGCGGTGGAAGAGCTGGTTAGAGAGTGACCGCTGCCATTGGCTCCCGAGGAATGGCTGGCACCGACCTGGGGCAGATCTGGGGCATTCTCTGCCTTCTGGTTTCCGGGGGTGCGGGAGGTCTGTGAGAGAAGACATGACTCTGTGAGGGCTCACACACACAGACAAGAAGGCTCGATGTTGCTTGGGCGAGATGGATGGGGTGGGGGGGATTGGAAAAGTATCGAAGAGGGATTTGTTCCTCCCAGAGAAGGACCATTGTAAAAGACAAAGTCAAGGATGATATAGATGACACTCTCCTGGGTGAGGTTCTCCCTCAATGTTCCAACACCCTTCTGTAATGAGACGTTCCCTCCTTCCATCAATTCTCATTCTCTTCCTCTCTCACTTCCTCCACCCCTCCTCCTCTCATCTCCCTTCCTGCGCTCTCCCACCGACCCCCACACTCTCTTGCAACGAGGAGGTCCCTACACACCCCACAACCTGCTACAGTGAGGCGGCATCTTTCCCACTGGGAGGCACAATCAATCCCCACCCACACACTCTCCCACAACGAGGCACCCCCCCCCCCATGACGAGCTGTCCCCTCTCCCCCCTCCACGACCCAGTGGCCACTCCCCCACACAATGAGGCATTCCCTCTCCCCCTGTGCTCTCCCTAGTCAAGAAGGCACCCCCCCCATGACGAGCTGTCCCCTCTCACCCCCCCCACACTCTCCACAACCCAGTGGCCACTCACCCACACATGGCGTCCCCTCTCCCCCTGCACTCTCCCGCGGCAAGGCGACCCTTCCCGCTGGTTGTTTCGTTAAGAGTGTCATCTTTGCTTTTGAACTGTTAATTCTCAGGGGTGCTGGGGTGGAATGACACCATGACCTACCTGTGTGGTGCAGGTGCTGTCTGACGCGGTACTGGATGACTTCTGATAGAGCTGTGGAGCAGCTTCTGCCTGCCCTGACTGCGGGCTCAGGAGAGGATCAACGCCTGGAATGCCAGGCTCCGAGGAGGCTTCCGACACTACAGGAGAAGGTAATCAATCTATTCGGTTCATCAGGACTGAAGGAGCACACTTCAGTCTGAAGGAGTTATACAGAGTGAAATCCCTCCAAACCACCATCACACACTCCTGGGGTCAGACATAAGGCAAAACTCTCTCTGCGCCATCACGTCACACACTCCTGGGTCAGACAGAGTGAAGCTCTCTCTCTCTCTCTCTCTCTCTCTCTGCAGCATCCTATCATACAATCCTGGGGTCAGACAGAGTGAAGCTCCCTCTACACCGTACAACCAGTGTTAGACATACAAGCTCCTTCCTCACTGTCCTGATCAGCCACACTCACCCTGCAAGAGGAATGATAACCTCTCTGAACAGATCGACACACGGAGTGAGTGTGAGAGTTTCTCTTTAGCTTGAGACTTTGCAACAATATTTTGTGATCACTGGCTGCGGCTTTCCACAGGCACCTAGGCCTGGAGAACATCCTCCCCCAAGTCTACCTGTCCTCAGGCTTTGAATAACTGAAGTTTTGGTGAAATCAGGATTAACGATATATTTGGAACTAGTTAAACTCCCTCTCCAAGTAGTAATGGGAATAATCATGCAGCCAAGAGTGACACAGACAGACTGTTCATAACTCACCTGCAACAGTAGGTGGTGCCTCGTACGTTGTTGGCAGCACAGGACGCCTGCTGGATTTCTGCTGGTCTGAGCCCTGCTGGTAGTCATGGGAATAGTGGCCACCATATCGCTGTACCGGTTAAAACAAAGTGTCAGACAGAGCTTCCTCTGTCCACACCACCACCCTCCCTCCCACAGGCAGATCAGAGGACGCGGGCCAGTGACAAGGAGGGACTTCATCAGACGAGAGTCTCCAGGTCAAACGCAGACCCAGCTTCCCTCCCGAGGATGGCTGGGTGTTTCTATGGGGGCTGGCGTGAGCTCCAGAGGGTGAAGCCAAATGGAGTATGAGGTCAGCTTGAGGGGTGCGACAGGACAGAAGGGACGGGTAGCCCGCTTGCGTACGAGTCCACGTCACTGACCTGGGCGTACTGCCGCAGATAACTGTCGTCCTGGCTTCCTCGGTAGTACGAATAGTCTCGCTGGTTGTCCTGGTTCAGCCACGCACCCTGGTTATCAGAATCGGAACTCTGCAGGGGGGAGAAGCAGGAAGTTCAGTGTAACCTGCGGCAAAATACCGGAGACAGCAAATGCTGGAACTGGAGCAATGAACTATCTACAGAGGAACACAGCAGGTCGAGCATCACCTGTGGGAGGGGGAAATCTGTTGAAGTTTCCAGTTATGACGGAGGGACATCAGCCTCTAGCTCTCTGGAAGAGCTTGAGGAGATTCAGTAAGCCAGCATCAGGTTTATTATCACTGACATATGCCATGAAATTTGTTATGTGGCAGCAGTACATAAAACATGTAAAAGAGAAACAGCCGGCTACCATCATGGATGCTTCAGAAATCTGATGTCAGACGTGTCTCAGGGCTGGGTGTGTCTGCCCCCAGCACCCCTTCTCTGCTACCCCTCTAACACGCCTCCTGCGGTGCTCCACCCTTGCCATTCCCAACATCCTTTGCTCCGGACAGATTAACAAACTCACTCTTTGCTCCACATTGACAAATACAGTGTATATAAATGTGCCTAATGTGTAATTCCAGAAGTTGTAGTGTAGCTCTTAATTAAAGGCAGGAGATTCTGGCTATTTTACAGGTAAACAGCTACCACCGGAATGTTGTTATCTTCTCAGTTCAAAGTTGTTTTTCTTTACTCTTCCTCTTTTCCTTTGACCATCCTTTGTAACGCTCAATGTTAAGAGCTGAAAGAAAGGATAAGCCTCATTCCTGACTTCCAAAGCAAGCTCTGGATAGCAACACTGGCAGGATCCAACACCCACCAATCCTCGAGCTGTTGGACAGTCTGAAGAAACCAGAGCATCTGCATGAAACGGTTGCGTTTTCAGGGAGAATGTACACATTTCTCACAATTATACAAGGCAGCACCACCAGCGCCTGGGATCAAACTGGATATGCCTCGCTCTGTGCAACCCGCATCTCACCTCACTCACCTGGCTGACTGCCCATTGAGCCGCCGCGATTGCTGTGCTGGCCACTGAGGCGGCACTGGCCCGGCTACCATCCGTCAGGACCACATCCCTGAGGAGCGGAGAACAAGGAAGATTTCAGGGTGACAGATACACTTAACAACTGATCAGTGAAATCTACCTAGCTCAGAGTACAGATATACTTTACAATTGCCATATTCTGCAGGACTCGGGTCTGTCAGTGTATAACACCGGGGTACAACAGCGCTGAGAATTCAAACCTGCCAAACAATTGCCCACAAGCTGTCCTGATGGCAGGGGGACTGCTTACTTCTTTGTGCCCTTTGCAAACTCTACGTTGATGGTCTTGCCGTCAATGACGAGAGGGGGGTCCAGCGACTGCAGGATCTGGAGCAGTTGGGAGGCTTCCTGCAAGCAGACAAGATAAAGCTGAGAGTCAGCCCTCATCAACCCTGGGGTCCCTGAGGTCCGAGCACCCCCCATCCCACTACAGAAGGGGCTGAATCTAGCGGAGTAAGGGCGAGCAGAGGTTACAGCCCCGGGTGGGAGCACAGCAGGAAACAGGAACTCACCACAATTGTCGAGAGCTGAATAAAGGCGAAGCCCCGGTTTAGATGGCTCTGCTTGTCTCTGATCAGGCGGATGTTGGAGGGTGACAACACAGCATAGGGAGCCAAGGTGTTGAGGATTGTTTCTTGGGTGGTGTGGTAGTTCAGATTACGTAGGATCACGGCTTCAGGGGATAAAAACAAAGAATGATAAATTAGGCAAGAGAAATCACAGATGATGCTTCCAGGACTAGATGGCTTGAGTTACTAGGAGAGAATGGATAGGCTGACAGCTTTCTAACCCTACATAAGCAGAGGCTGAGGGACAAGCGTTTTATTTAAAATGGGAGGGGCATTTTACAGCACAGACCTGTCCCCATCAGCGACAGACCAGTCCCCACCGGTACCGTACCCGGTGTCACACAATGACAGACCCGTCCCCACCGGTACTGTACCCCGGTGTTACACAGTGACAGACCCGTCCCCACCGGTACCGTACCCGGTGTCACACAATGACAGACCCGTCCCCACCGGTACTGTACCCCGGTGTTACACAGTGACAGACCCGTCCCCACCGGTACCGTACCCCGGTGTCACACAGTGACAGACCCGTCCCCACCGGTACCGTACCCCGGTGTTACACAGTGACGGACCCGTCCCCACCGGTACCGTACCCCAGTGTCACACAGTGACTGACCCGTCCCCACCGGTCCCGTACCCCGGTGTTACACAGCGACAGACCCGTCCCCAGCGGTACCGTACCCCAGTGTCACACAGTGACAGACCCGTCCCCACCGGTACCGTACCCCGGTGTTACACAGTGACGGACCCGTCCCCACCGGTACCGTACCCCGGTGTCACACAGTGACTGACCCGTCCCCACCGGTCCCGTACCCCGGTGTTACACAGCGACAGACCCGTCCCCAGCGGTACCGTACCCCAGTGTCACACAGTGTCAGACCCGACCCCACCGGTACCGAACCCCGGTGTCACACAGTGACGGACCCGTCCCCACCGGTCCCGTTACACAGTGACAGACCCATCCCCAGCGGTACTGTACCCCGGTGTGACAGTGACAGACCCGTCCCCACCAGTACCGTACCCCGGTGTTACACAGCGGCAGACCCGTCCCCACCGGTACCGTACCCCGGTGTCACACAGTGACTGACCCGTCCCCACCGGTCCCGTACCCCGGTGTCACACAGTGACTGACCCGTCCCCACCGGTACCGTACCCCGGTGTTACACAGTGACGGACCCGTCCCCACCGGTACCGTACCCCGGTGTCACACAGTGACTGACCCGTCCCCACCGGTCCCGTACCCCAGTGTTACACAGTGACAGACCCATCCCCAGCGGTACTGTACCCCGGTGTTACAGTGACAGACCCGTCCCCACCGGTACCGTACCCCGGTGTTACACAGCGACGGACTCGTCCCCGCCGGTACCGTACCCCGGTGTTATACAGCGACGGACCCATCCCCACTGGTCCCGTACCCCGGTGTAATAGTGACAGACCCGTCCCCACCGGTACCGTACCCCGGTGTCACACAGTGACAGACCCGTCCCCACCGGTACTGTACCCCGATGTCACACAGTGACAGATCCGTCCCCACCGGTACCGTACCTCGGTGTCACACAGTGACAGACCCATCCCCACCGGTACCGTACCCCGGTGTTATACAGTGACAGACTCGTCCCCACCGGTACCGTACCTCAGCAAAACAGTGAAAGACCTAGAGGAAAAAGATAACATGATTTTGCTGATGCTCTAGGGCCATGGACCCCTACCATTAACCGATGAGTCCATGGACCCCAGGTCCGGAAACCCTGCTCTATTAACCAAGGGGTCTGTGGACCCCAGGTATGGTACCCCTGCTCTAAAGATATCTGTAGTCTCAAGGAATGAGATCCAACTTGGATGGATCTGTATTAATTCAGCAAAACTTTATGCAGAACAGAGAACAGTGCGGCACAGTAAAGACCCTTCGGCCCACAATGTTGTGCTGACCCTTTAGCCTATTCCACATTCAACGTAACACACTCCTGTGCATTCTTTCTTTACCCTGTCCGCCCTGGGTGCAAGACGACCCTGGTGAATGCTTCAGTTTTTTGCACCTGTGTGGGAAGATGTTTGCAAATTTTCTGACCCCTTTCTCTCACCCCCCCCCCCCACAAAGATGGCATCCCCTGAACTTACTGTCATTAGCGTTCTCGTTTGGCTGCTGGTTCTGGCTGTGCTGCGGGTGGAGCTGTGGCGGCTGGAACGGCTGGGGTAGCTTCAGCAGGGGTGCGGGTCCGTCAGGGAGGGGCTGCTGCAGGTCCTTCCTGTCGGGCACCAGCCGCATCTCCCCTTCTGCAGAGGAGGGGAGGGAAAGAGTGATCCACATTACAACAACAGACACGGAATATGACAAAGATTGACAGAGGGGAAGCAGCTTCAGCTTGCCAGGTGTCAACATCTCTGGTCACCCTGCTACAGCAACAAGCGCAGAGGAGATTTACGAGGACCCCGTCGCAATTCAAGGAACCGAGTTGTGGAAAGAGATTGGGCAGGTTGAGACTTTCCTACTGAGGTGTGATCTAATAGAGGTGTATAAAATCACAATGAGCACGGAAAGGGTTGGAATTCAAGTACTAGAATGCACTGGTTTAAGGTGAAAGGAGAGAGATTTAATAGGAGTCTGAGATTTTTTTTAAAAATTCTAATTTGAGGCAAGTTGATACAAAGAATGAAGTAAAAATTTAAGGAGAAACACATAAAAAAGAAACCCATAGATGTTACAGGTAAATACAAGGACCAAAGTTAGCTTACATAGATTCAAGGCAAAATTTTTACCCAGAGATGGGCAATATGGACTGAGCAAGTAGTTGAGGCAGGTTCATTAACAAAAAAGTTTGGAGGGCTATGGGCAGATGGGACCAGCTTGGTTGGGAACCTTGGCCAGCATGGACCAGATGGGCCAAAAGGGCTCCTTTGCTGTATGACACTGTCCTGAGCTCAGCGATAAATGGGTACGTCATGGCCTAGTATTGGAACTCTCAATTCACAGCAATTAAAGAGGTGACAGAGAGCGATGGGAACATGAGCCAGTTCCATCACAGATACAGCTGCCACCACCATCAAAGCCATGTCTCAGGAATCCATTTTAGGGACCCCTGCCACCCGGGCCATACCCCCTTCTCAATGCAGACATCATATCTCAACATTCAACAACCGCTTCTACTCTATTTACTGAGAAACAGCAATGTGCAGACCCTTCTGGCCCTTTCAGCCGCACTACCCAGCAACCCCCAAATCAACCTACCAATCAGTAGGTCTTTGGACCATGGGAGGAAACCCATGTGGTCATGGGGAGAATGTACAAATTCCTTACAGGCAGCGGTGGGATTTGAACCTGAGTCGCTAGTAAAGTGTTGTGCTAATCACTATGCTACCATACCGCCCCACTGCTGTCAGGTTCTAGCACTAACACGACTTCCCTCGACATGCATGAATGTCACTATCTTTATATTTGCTCATTTTGTCAGAAGTCATACAGGCCCTTTGGCCCAACTGGTAAATGCTGACCACAGTATCCTTCCTAATCCTTGTTGCTAGTTTTCGGCTCAGAACCTCTCCATTCAATGTACCTATCCAAATTGATGCATCTGTACCTACCTTGACCGCTTCCTCCGGCAGTTTGTTCCAGGTATTCACTATCATCTGAATAAAGCAGCACCTGTACCTCTCAGTGCTCTTTAACAAATACACCCTCTTGTATCTGCACCTGTAAGTTTTGGACTCCCCAAAATAAAGACCACAGCCCCCACCTTGTCCATGAAATTCTATGGTTAATAGTACCAGCAACCCGGGTTCAATTCGCACCGCTGCCTGTAAGGAGCTTGTATGTTTTTCCCATGACTCTGTGGGTTTCCTCCCACAGTCCAAAGGCATACCGACCGGTTGGTAGGTTAATTGGACATTGTAAACTGTCCCATGGTTAGGTGAGGACTAAATCAGAGGATTGCTGCGTGGTGTGGCTAGGGCCAGAAGGGTCTATTCTGCTCTGAAAGGAGTGAAGATCCAGTGTGACCAGCCCCTCTCTTTTTCTCTAATTCAAGACTCTGTTGTCCAGGCTGCATCCTTAAAAATCTCTTCTGCACCCCCTCCAGCTTGACAACATCGATCCAATAGACCAAAACTGTACACAATATTCCGAAATGTGGCCTCATGCCCTTGCTTCTAATCTGAATGCCTGACATACCAAATTTAATATAATTTATGTCCATTTAGGTTTATTTATATTTGTAACGTACTGAGCTAATTTTCATGGTTATTTCTACCCTGTACAATCATTTTGAGTGTAAACTTTGGCCCGTTCTTCACAATGTCGATAGTGTGGATGCCTGAAGGCCTCTTTCCATGCTCTATGACTCTACAACTGCTTGTCAGTCAGGAATAGACAGCAGAGACACGTGGAAGAGGATGTTCCAGACAGCCAGCAAGTCCTCACTGACTCAGTGAGCGTTCCAGCTCCGCTTGGCTCCACCCGGCTTTGGTCTGTCAAGGCTCAGGGTGTGGGGAGAGATGGTGTGTGAAAAAAGACCCACTCCCATCTGGCCAGAACCCTGCCCTCCCATTTCCCCTCTCATCAGAGCAGAAACTTCCCCATGGTTACTGCCTAATGCGTGGGATAATCCTGCCAATTACTGTTTTTGCTTCAGAGTTCCAACTTCAGTACTTTTCCCTCCTTTCCATCGTGCAACACTTACCCGACTTGGGAACACCACACTTAAAGCATTTCTCACGCCGTTTAAAATTCTGCACTCCACACTGCAAATAAGAGGGAGACATGACTCACAACATACAGTCATTGGCAACAGTACCAACAGCATTATGAACAGACGATGACAGATATTACCGCGAGTACAGAGCTGTAGACACTAATCATCCTGGTCAGTTTGTACAGGGCAAAGTCAAACACAACAACCTGTGCCAAATTAGTGCATTATAGACAAAGGATGAAGCTGTCAACAGTTTAAAAAGTACATTCAGTTCATATCCACACAGTTTCCTCCACACCATCCCATCACACACTGAGTGAAGCTCCCTCCACAATGTCCCGTCACACCCTCCCAGGGTTAGAAGCCCCTTTGACATTGCCTGTCATACAGCAGGTCAGGTCAGTTGCAACATGAATCTTCTCTACACTCCTGGGCCAGGACTTTACGCCCATCTGAAAGTGCAGCAGGGTTTTGGAAGACAGTGCAGTGGCTGGCCGTTACTGCGCTGCTGGAGCGCTCCCTCACAAGTATGGTGCTGCCTTTCTATCATCACCTTCCACAGAACAATGCCCTGCAGCTCCAGTCATCAGTTAATCTCAAGCTGATAGGGCATCACAGGTTACTGAGTGTTCAGAGAGATATGAAATGAGCTATAATCAAATGGTGACCGAGTGACACTGGGCCAAATGACTTAATTTTGCTCCAATGTCTTAAGTCTTCCAAATCTCTGCAGAGCACCTCTAGTCACAGACTCCAGCCAAAATAAGACCCATGGACACTCCCATGAACTGGAATTAAAATGGCAGTTGGCTCCTATCTATAGTGGTCCCGGTGTGTGGCTCTCCCACGAGATGGCACTCTCTCTGTGCCTCGAGATGAATCCCTCCACCTGCCCATTCTCACAGCCCCACATTCCTGCACCACTGCCCCTACAATGCCACAGGTGGTGCAGGTGCCCAGTACTAGCAATGCAGTACCTTGCGATCGAGGAAGGGAATTTATGACTACCTCTGCCCGCTGCCCCCCCCCCCATTCATCCAGCTGGGCCACTACCTTGTTACAGAGCCAGTCCTCATTGGCCTTGGGCTTGGGGTCGCTGTAGTACATGGAGATCTGCTGGCCATGAATAACGAGAGAGTGCTGCAAGAAACAGAAGGGGCACAAAATTAGTTAGCTCCCAC